>NC_133617.1:379997211-380002211 GCF_048593235.1 Sminthopsis crassicaudata | reverse complement strand
AGCTCTCTCCTCCCTCCAGTGGATTTCTGTAAGAATTTGAGAATGTACCCATCTACTTATACTTAATTTGGCTATTGCTTCTCATTCAATTTTCAATTCAAAATTATATTGTATACTATTCAATCAAAATGTATTTGTCAAACTAAAATAGAGGTATATTCAATGATTCAGCAAATACAGGTTTTTGATCTTTAAGTTCCATCCAAATTTGGAACTTTTCATTATAAAACCATCATTTGTGAGTAACTCACCTAAGCATATCTTACCATATCAGACTCAAATATGTTAGTTATTTTTTTGGTCAATAAAAATAGAAAATAAAGATCTACTTTGGGTTTCTGATAAGTTTTCAAATTTTGACCTTTAGGGAAAGGAAACAGTGTCCATTAATAAATCAGATCATTTATGCTTAGATAAAAGTTTTACATAAAGTTCGTTCAAGGAAAACAATAACATTTTTGTCTACAAACTGAAATCATCATAAATATGCACAACTTTTAAGTCATATAAAAACAATTCTTGAGAGTTAATAAGCTGTCATTTCCTGTTTATTAAAAGTTATGTTGTGAATTCTTAAGTTGCAGGCCAATAGAAATAAAGGGACAAAAAGTTTGACATGCTTTATCTTGGAAAATTTTTCAGTGAAATTAATAATATAATTGCTCATTTATTGGTTTTATTTTAAAGCAAATTCTTTTTTTTTGTGCATAAACTGTAGTTAAGAAGGATGAGGACTTCATTTTCCATTAATCAGATAGTGTTCCAAGAAACAGAATTTGTTTCAGTCACTTGATTTTTTTTTAAACTTGTTTTGTCACAGTTTTCATAAGAACATGTTTGTGTGTGTGTGTGTGTGTGTGTGTGTGTGCGCACGTGCGTGGTGTGTGTATGTGTGTGTATGTGTTTGTAGATTAGTGTGGCACATTTCTCTTGACTTTAAAACACATATTGCTTTATACTAACAAGAAGAAGAAGATTTTACTTTTTTAGTTTCCTTTTTCCATGGGCACACTGCCCATCCAGATGGTAGAATGTCACCTGTAAGCAATCTGAAAAGATAGGTTAATTTTTATATGTTACAGGGAGTTTTAAAAAAAAATTCTTTCTATATAGTACAACCAAGTGTAAAGTGTCTGCTCAAAATAATTTCTTTTCTTTTTCTTTCAAAGAACTTCCTGCTGTGATTGGTTTTCTCTTCTCTCCTACCCCCTCCCCCACTTGTATTTTGGACTCAATTAAAATCTGTGGCTTAAGGCACTTTGCTGCTATTGTCAAAATCACATCTGATGAAATCTCTGACCACTTCTAATAAGTGTAAATGAGGAAGTGATGGCAGAAGTGAAGAAACAAGTGTCTATCAGGGAGGTTAGTTGTTGAGAAACAGATCGTTTTAATTTTTAGTCTAAAAAGTTTTATTGGTTTTGATAAATTCTTTGTTAGTTTTTCTCCTCCCACAAAATTCACAAATATACACCAATGCATATGCTCTAAAGTAACTCCTAGCATAGTATTAACTACCTGAATTTGGAAAAATTCTAAGTGTAGTCTTAGTTCCATCCAGGAGACTAAAAGGAAAAAGTTATTCAAAACCATTTATCCTGACATAGACCTTTTTTTGTAATTTGATTTCTATAACTAAAATATCTTTTAATTTTTCATGATTGGGGTCTGATGAGAGGTAGTATGCCAGGAGGTGGCATCTTTGCTTATTATAATTGGAGTCATGTCGTGTATTTGTAGTTGTAGTGAATGTCTTTACTACAGTTTGGATCTAGCTAATTGGCTTAGCCAGAAAAATCTATGATCTTATGAAGTTTATTTTGTTATTTTAAAAAGATGAAGGAAAACCCATAGGAAACTAAATCTGAAATTATTTTACTTTGTTTCATAACTATTAACTTATTGGAGGGCTCCATAACTTGTGCATCATTTGACAAATTTAAAATTTTTATACAGCTTTTATAATAGCCATAAGTATTTTCCTGTTTTTAATATCCAATCATGAACAACATTTACTAGAGATATTCAATTCAGAAATAGGAAGCCCGTTGATTAGTCATGTCCTTCCCAAGTTCTTCTTAGTCAATAATTATACAGCCTTAGTGTAGAATTTCAAGCAATTGTTTCATTTTAAATAACTAGTAGCTTTTGTTTCAGGTGTTAGCACAAAACAAACATTTTTTTATGGGTAGCTAAGACAGTGTTTCTGCCAATTCATTCTCGCCCCGTTCTCCCAGTTGCTCCTTTAGCCAGTTGCTTCTTATGTTTCCTTTACAAACTTTCCTATTGGTCAGGAGCTCTGGAGTGATTTCAGTGGCTGGCTAGTGGAAATGTTTGCAAAACCATTTGCGTATTGAAGCAGCCTAAATATTTGCAGAAATGTTTGCTTGAGACAGAAATCCACTTGTGATTAGGAAGAGACTGCCTAAACATTTTTGAAAGCATTTGCACATTCCCACATTATGTTATTAATGGGTGGAAGCCTAACTTGCATTCCAGAGATCATACAGATGTTTTGTTTAAAATAAAAATTCTGTGTTTTGTATTATGTTCAATTTCTGAGTTCCTTTGAAGCCATTAAAATAATAATAATCTTCATGCACATTCTTCTGGGATGATGTTTCAATGTTTTCAATTCTACAATTTAATGTAAGATCATATTATCAGTAATTTGAAGGATACAGGGATTTGGGCAATATTCACAACAATTTTCACTTGATCATAAGATCGAGAGCTTGAAAGAACCTTAGCGATCAGCTAGTTGGATTTTCCCATTTTCTGGATGAGGAAATAGAAAACCAGAAAAGGAAAGTAATTTATTCAAGATTACTCAGCTAAAAAGCAGAACTAATATTTATTTGAACACAGATTCTCTCACTACAAATCTAGTACGCTGATACTTGCTTCTAGTTATTTTTTTTTTAACAAAAACCAAATAGTAACTGCCTTATATTTCTCTGTAAGGTTAGAGTGAACTAACTTGGAGGATAACTAAACTTTCTTTTAATTACTTGCATGTTGAACCTCTCTTTTTCTCCTCTGGCTCCCAGAATTTTTTTTTGGCATAAAGTTGGGTTTGGAAAACATAATTCAAAATTGTTAAAGTTTTAATTGCATTGTGCTAATGGTTTGGAAACAGTGTATGTAAAACTCAGTGCAGGCCAAGTTTTCCAATTTGTTAACAATGTAGGAGTTCAGTGTTGACAATGACTGCACTTAAAAAACCCCTTGGATCAGGTGTTATTTTACCATCTGGACAATTTAATTAGTAATAAAAATGTGGATCTGAATGCTTAGAAATAGGATCTATAGCATGCAAAGGCCCAATATACTCTATTGGTACTATGCTCATGAATACATTTCATAAGAAAGTAATGATGTCTACTCACATATATCACATATGTGTTTGTACATATCATACATGTCTTTTCCTTCAAAGAAGAAGAATCCATATTCTTTACTTATTTTTTGGTTGTTTATTCAAATTGGCTAGTTATGAAGCAGAAAAATCAAGAGTAATGCAAGAGAATGTTAGTATGTTTTCAGAAAAAAATCATACAATCCACTTACATACAATTTTTTAATGCTTATCCAGTATTGAGTACAAAGAGTCATATCTTTCTTAGGTAACATGCAAATTTGTGTGTGTGAATGTGTGAAGAATAATAGTCGGAGCAATGATGGTAATGATGTAATTGCTAATTCTTGAGCCTTTATGAAATCTTCATCATAATCTTACTAAGTTATTTCATGTTGAAGAGCACAGTTGTACAAAAAAAAAACCCCACACTTTTGAACAAGTGTAAGATCATATTAAATTATAGGCCAGTTATAATTTTGCAACCACATGATAGTGTATAATTGAAGTATCTAAAGAAGAGTCACTGATTTATACAAAGTAGCAGTATATACCCTATTTGGAATAATGATGGTATTGACTGAAGAAGTGATGTGTGCATTTAGAGGAATATAGTGATCATATTTCTGGAAGATGAAGAGTAAAAATCAGTTTAAGGAAATTAGTTTTACTTTCTTCTTTTTGAAATGCTGAAAAACAAGTTTTCTCCATTGTTTTGACGTTCATCTTCACAAAACAGCATGAATGCAAGTGACCACGGTTGCTGAGAAGATCCTTCCATTTACTGATCATGTCAATATTTAAGAAGGAAGAAAAAAACCTCTTCTAAATATTTATACTACAGTGAGGTTGGAAGTTGATAAAATCACTGTTTGACACCAGACCAGATTAGTTTTTGACACCACTCTAGAAAGCTTTTTCACTTCTTATTACAGATCCAATTCTCTTCATAAGAGATATTTAATACAAATAACAACATTTGTATTTTTTATTTTAAAAAATCTTTCATGGTTTAATAATGACTATGTTGTGGTTCTGTTTACTTCATAAACTTCTGTCTTCTTAATATTGTAAGTACACATTGTGGTTGCTGTACAACAAGCATATTGGTAATTTTACACTGTTGCTAACAACTTATTCTCACAGTAGACACCCCAGGTGTAATATCCCTCCAGGTGCTTCATCATACATTACTCATGTTCCAAAGATTGTAATATCAAGAGTGGGCAAAGTTATGAAGTAAGAAGCTGTGGGTGGCACGGAGACCACCAATCTTTACAGAGAGGGTTAATTGCAGTTGAGGTCTTCCGTTAATGTAGTAATTTGATTCTGTTATTGGACAAACCACAGAAGAAAAAGGAACATGTCAGCTGTGAACGTACAGCTGTTGGGATTTTTCAGACTTATGAATGGAAACTAGTAGTAAGTATTTAGTTATACCAAGAATGATCAGCTTCAGTTAAATGCATTGCTCATTAGAGGGCTTGCATATTATTTTTTATTGGCATTTTGGAATGAGACCACAAGCTTGTGCTTGGTAAGTTCATTAGATGAAAATAGTGCATGTAAATATGTGTGACCACAAGAGAAATAAAGGAACTTATCTGTATTCTTTTATTTTTAAAGTCTACGAAAAGAAATT
>NC_133617.1:379992211-379994711 GCF_048593235.1 Sminthopsis crassicaudata | reverse complement strand
AAAAAATGAATCCTACAAAACATTTATATCTTCACTGTAAGATATATTTAAGCTTACAGAACTGTACATTAGGGAAGAAGAAAGAGAACAGAGGACAATCATTTATATGGTGCCTACTATGATCCTGGCACTAAAAAAATTAAATTAAATTCACCATTATTTAAACCCTTGTTTGTATTAAATGCTAGGTATTTAAAGATGAAAAATGAAGAGTAAACTCACTTCAATGAAGTTAAAGTTTAATTGGGAATGATATATCATATGTACGAGTAGAATATAAAATGCAATGTCTTAAGAGAAATGCAGAATGGGATATAAAGAATTACAAAAAACCATGTGGATAGAGAGTTTTCAGGAGAGGAGCAAGATGGGTAATAATGATGGGCTTCATAGGAAAGTTGGCACCTGAATATAGCCTTGAAGTAAGAGGTTCTCAACAGATGGGTCCATTGTAAATTTAGGTATGGACCTAGGAGATATTCTAAACATGGAGGCCATAAAGTAGAGCATGAGTTCAGGGAATTTGCCTTGAATATAGAGTATGATATAAAGGGGAATAATTTGTGGAGGGGAATAATTTGTGGAAAGCTTTAAAATGCAAACTAAGAAGTGTATGTTTTTCTGTATAAGTGAAACTTAGGCAAAATTTTGAAATGTTCTTGAGCAGATAAATTACATGATCAGACCTGTGCATCACAAAATCGAACATCTGCCTATTTACTGTTTAATATTATTGCTTATGCTAACAATATCCTTAGAATGTAATGATAGGTAAAATTCATTACAATAAGGAAATACATTATTGGAAAACATATTTACAAGTCATAGCAGATATCTATCTATACATCCCCTTAGCAGTTTGTTAAATATATATGGCAGGTTTTCTACAGTTAATAAATCTATATAATAAGTTCTTTCTCTAGTCACCATTCTTATGATAGTCATTCTATAACAAAGTGATTGAGTTAGTAATAATTTCTGATAAATGTGTGGAAAAGAAAATTGAATCTTTTATACTTTTTAATCTGTATCTAAAAATAATTTCTTTTCAAATCATGAAATGTTTGAGCTGCAAGAGAAAGTCTGTATTTCTTAATTTTAGAGTAAAACTGCAGCCTACATGGGTTACATCATTTATTCAAGGTCACATAAGAAAACTAAAGTTTAGAAAGTCACTTGCCCAAGGTCATAGATTGAATAATTGACAGAGGTGACATTTGAACCCAGGTCATCAGATTCCACTCATTTTTTCATGCCACTGTGTTAGCACTACCTAAATAAAAATGTAATAACAAAATGAATTCAAAATAGCTTTATTTAGTAACTCACTAGGGTAAACTCCATTTTACATGTGACTATATGATCCTGGGAATATGGAATGTGCACCCTACCTATGCACATATTTCTTTTTAAGAATATGTTTTTTAAAGTTTTATTTATGCCTTTTATTTTTAATATTATTTTCCAGATATATTTTCCACTCTACCCCTCCATGAGTATTACTTTACAAAAAAGATAGTTAAGAACAACCAAGCAGCACCCCAAACACACATATTTTATAGCAGTTGTGCCCCCTCACTCTGAGAAAAGTTGGGGGATCCATAACACAAATTTATTAAAATTATTTTGATATTTTATTAAATTATTTTAAAACATTTTAGGTCATTTTGGGATTATGTGAAATTCATTGTATGATATTTGACCTATAGTATTTATTGCATAAATACTATAAATAAAATTGCATGAAATGTTGAAACATCTTTATCAGATTGATAATGAGCAGGCATGACATGACTTGTATATTACCTGTTTCATGTCACATTTACTTTTCTGAATACTTTTTTATGACCAATGTGCTTTAATTTCATAGGCTAACTAGAAGAAATTATTTGCAGATTTATAAGATTTAAGCCTACACACGTATTGTATTTCTATGTCTTTTTTGGTTGTTGTTATTTGATGACTTGTAAGCTATATTAAGCTTAATGAAAATGATTTCTTTTGATACTTGGATCATAGTCTGTTTTCTTATTATCTCTCAAAGAAAAATGAGTTAATGTAGATTCAAGTTTGTTTTTTTTTTTTTTTTTGCAATTAGTTCATCTCTCTTTCTTTCAATGTTTTATATTTTTTATTATGACCATCTCATTATCACCAATTCTTGTTTCCATACTTCTATGCCCTCATGTTTTGTTATAGATATGTTCATATTTTCTATGGTTATGAGTACCTCTTTTTAAAAATTTCATTTTGGTATGATGAGTCATTGTTTCACTTTCTCAGTTATCCAGCTCTTACTGCCGTAATGTCAAGAGTTCTTTCTCCATCACAGAAATACTATGGAAGGAATCTTAGAAATCTTATCTGGCCCTTTTATTTTACAGACAAGTTTATAGAAACTTTATCTTAAGGAATTTTTGACTTGTAAAATATCAGGGCCATTTGGAGTCAATACTTCATTATCTATATGCCAAGGATGAACTATGGAATATGTGTTGTG
>NC_133617.1:379892211-379987211 GCF_048593235.1 Sminthopsis crassicaudata | reverse complement strand
AGTTGAGACCTTTTATGACTTCCATAACAGCAACTCTTTTTGAATTTGCCAACATATTGACTTAGCCTTTCCCTAGAAATGGAAAGTTCCTTCTTTTCTCATTTCCTTTTACACAGCTTAGGTAACTAGAATAAACAAATTTCCTCTCTATTCAGATGGGAAAATAACAAAAGAAAGCAAAGAAAAGAATGGCTAATACTCTGGTCATGGGGGTAGCATGATACAGGAGAAAGGGAGCTTCTAGAGAAGTCAAGGAAATGACTATGACAGCAATTTCACTTATTACCTAGGTGATCTTGGGCAAGTCTCTTCAACTCCATGAATCTCATTTTCTTCATTTGTAAGAATAGGAGGGGAGGGTTAGATGTCCTCTGCGATGACTTCTAACTCAAAATCTCTGTTCCTGTATTTAATTGGAGTCTAATACAATAAGCACTTATTAATCATTGAATATACAAGGCACTGCAACTAATGCTGTGATATAATGGTAAAATAGCTAAAATGAATAAAATTAACTAAAATCCCTACCCTCAAAGATCTTACATCCTCCTGAAGTTCTTAACTTAATGTTAATTTTAATTTGGGATTTTTCTTCCAGTACATATGAATGCTATCATAGCACAGCAGAACAACAGTGCATCAAAGTCCTGAAATTTCCCTGTAGAGATTTCTGAAGCACCAAGGAAGAACACTTCCTACTATTACATGCCCCGTCTCAACACTGAAACAAAGGCAATGCCGGATAGAATAAAGTGTGCTGAATTTTTAATCAGCAGAGTCAGGTTCAAATTCTTGGCATGCTGCTTACCACGTGTGAAATTTTGAGCAAATTACTTAACTTGTCTTGATCTCAGTGTCCTCATCTGTAAAATGAGAAATTCAAAATAAATGACCTCTAATGATGCTTTCATTTCAAAATTAGGGGCATCCAGTTAGCTAGCCATATTTTTGAGGGTAAAAAAACTATCATTTTAATTAGAAATTTAAGCCAATATTACCATATCAACTAACAGTAAATCTAATACCATGACTTTGATGAATCTAGACCAGTAGAATGATATAAAAGTCTGTTTTAAGAAAAATAAAGTATAAAAACGTTAACAGGAGTTAAATGATCTACTGTATAGATATAAATTGATATTACTTTTTAAAACATTTTTCCTTGCATAAAATTTTTGTCTCAGTGATGGAGTAGTTCACCGTATAGAACAACTAATTTCCCCCCCTATATTCACTCTCATTGCAGTTTCCATGGAAGTTAGTATTCTTTACTTGGAATCTACCTAATTACAGTTTTCTGCTGTGCTTTATAATTAGTTGCCATGATTTAACCTAGAAATGGTTGCATTTTAGTGTATGTGAGATGACACAGATTCTCTGTTTATCATTTATAAGGTTATAGAGCACCTAGAGACCTTTTAGGAAGTAAAACACCATGTAAATGTAAATTATAACCACCTATAAGACACTTTCATTAATTTCATATCAAATTCATGGGTCTTTTGAGTCTTGGGATGTTGGTTCCCTTCAAAGTTGGACTACTAGTTTATTTACTGATTTTTCCAGAGTAACAAAACTCTTAAGTTTGAATAGCATGGTTGAAACAAAACCATTTCTGTAAAATGGTATGAATTATAACTAATTTCCAAAACTGCTAAAAATCATTGTTTACCAATGTTTATATGTTTTCAAAATTCAAAATCACAAATTTTAAATTGGATTTCTTAGAATTTTAATAAGGATTTGAATCAGAAATATTTGAGATAAGTTTTCTAGTCTGATGCCCTCTACAATCTTCAAATGGAAATTTAGCAGTGAGTATTAGGGAAAGTCTAGCTCATTGTTGTCCAACATCAGATATATAGTTTTACATAATATTACTTAACTAAGTGAAATATTTACTCACAGGTGGTTGAATTTCACTAATGGGCAAAATGACTACTGAGTCTCTAAATGCTTTAAAATGGAATCCAGTGATAAAAGGCACCAAGGGAAAGCATATTGCTGCCTTATAGTGTACAGTAACAATAGTAACAATAACCGTTATAATTGATACTTATATAATACTTAAAGTTTATAAAGAACTTTTTTCACAATTTTGTTACTTCAGTGTAATACAAGTATTGTTGCCCCCATTTTTTAGATAAGAAAACTGGGTCTCTGAAGTTGTGACTGGACAGAACTGAAATTTGAATATAGATTTCCCAGCTCTGACACCAGTGCTTTTTCTCTGATCAGTTACTATGTTGTGCTTTTTGCATATTTCTATAAGTGAGGCTATTGTTAAAGTTTATTTCATCTAGTTGTGTTTATGTGTCTAGAACATTTGTTTTTGTCTATAATTATTTGAGTATTCAACCTCTTCCAAAGTGATGGTCCTAAGATGAATAAATTTTAATTGAGTGGACCACCTAGATCAATAAGGATATCATGATAATGTGTAAGAAACAAGTGAAAATAATACAAAATTATACATAAATATTGAAAATACTTTATTTTCTGTAAACATTAAACTCAATTAACTTATATCATTTTTCCCTTTAAAAAATTATGTTTGTGTTTGTGTGTGTTAATTTTCATGCTTGTAACATGGGAAAAGAATAGTAACTGTGGATCTTTGTATTGAAAGTAGCTTATATTTTCTACTTAAATTATATTTTGGAGGCCACTATTGAGAAGGAAGTAACCTTTTCTTGATTGTCAATTGGTATCCCTTTTTATAATGAAATAAAAATGAAAAAAGACATTTAGGATTTTAGCTGAATCCTTGAGTTTTATTTAAACAAGCTACACGGTATTTTTCTGGCTAACATTTGCACTATAGCTACCAGATTTGTTCTAGAGAAGGGTTTTCATATAGATAGATTTCTTTTGTCTCTTCATGAATTTATTGATGTAAGTTGAGACTGCTCTCTTGAATATTTTTATTGATAAAATTTTCAAATCCTGAAATTTTTTTATACATGGCCCTTTTGTGGAAAAGGTTATTTAACCAATATGTTGACATCATTTATGAAATTTGTTTCAGTCTTCGATCGGAAAACCTACATGAGATACTATCATTTGTTTTTCATATACCATTCTTAGCAGAAAATGGCAACTAGAAGCAGTTTTTAACATTTGGTCCTCTTGGTATGAAAATGAATCAAATATCTGACAAGATTTGTTCCCGGTATGTATTTCATACCATTTTTTGGCATATAACAAATATTACTAACGGGTACTTTTAGTTCTTAAAATATGGACAACAGTACACCATGCAGTAAAAGACTTGAGCGATTAATGCTACCCTTATGCCTCTTTTGAGTAGTTTTAGCCATGGGGCTTGGCACTGCCACCATTGTCTTTGTGCCAAAAAATATCCGCAGCGGCTGTCGCATTCTAGTACTGGAGGGTTGTCTCGAAAATTCCGCAGTGAATGCGTCGGGTTGGTACATCACTCTCTACTATCTTTTTCAAACCCTGGAAAATAGAATCCTCTACTATTGCAAAGCTCATTTTGGGGGTGGAGTTGGGGAGGAAAGAGTCTGACCATTTCAAACTATTTAATGCAAAAGTCAAAAATCCATGTCTAACATATACAGTAAATGTAAAAATTAAGAGCTTTTGTGCTAGTGAACACAAATAGTTACTTAAAGAGCCTATTCTAGCATATTTATCAGCAGTCTTGCAAATTTTATTATCTGAAACAAATGTTCCAGTGAATTTTAAGCAGAAAATCAACATCAAGACCATAGCTAATTTTTAATGGAGAATTTATACAAAAGATTTTTTTTTCCTGGAAAATGAAGTGTCATTTAAAAATAGTTGCTTGTTTCATCATCAGAAATGATGGTGAAAAATAGATATGTATACTTCAGATGGTTCCTGGGCTTTTTCCACAAGCACTGATTATTTTGCTCCCAAACAAGGGTTTTCATTCTGAAGGCAGATTTATAGTTGAATTTGGGAACAAAAAAAGATGTAATAAAGTTAAAGGCGTACACTATCAGAATGAAATGTGTTCACTCATGATCTCCAGAGTTATCTATTTGATGGTAAAAGTGGATGCTACAGATGAAATCTTTACAAGGAGCATAATCCTTTAAAAAAAAAAAAAAAGTCAATCTCCCAATCTCCTGCTGGCTGCTCTGCCTCTTTGGTACCTCACAGACTTCGACAGAGTCCTGGACGAGTGCCCATTGATGTCATGGAAACACTCAAATTACTGAGAATGATTCATGTCTATGCTGTTCTCTTATCCTCCCCCACACAAACAGGAGTAGATTTTTAACCCTGACAACTTGTAATTTGCAATGGGTTTATTTTTGTATCTAGATAAATATTTTTTAACATCTGAAATTAAGATGAGGCAGCCTGTATCTGATATGATAGTAAAGAACATTAGTACTATGAAGTCAAGATTACATTACTTTTAGGGTTATCTGTTCCATGACTACTGGATATACTCTCTCTCTCTCTCTCTCTCTCTCTCTCTCTCTCTCTCTCTCTCTCTCTCTCTCTGGCTCTCTCTTTCTCTCTATAAAAACTCTTTAGCACAGAATAAGGTTTTGCACATAATTTCAGAAGAACCAAGTTGCTTGTATATCTGGTCTTTGATATTTGAGGATAAGATTTGACAATTAAATTTCACATTCATCAACCTTGTCTTGTCCATGGAATAACAAGCTGCATCTTCTGCCTTCTTTAAAAGTCATTTTGGATATAATGGGGTTGAGGTGAAGAGGAAGGCATTAGGTACAACTTCCTGGAAAATTAAAGGAAATTTTACCTGAAACTTATATTATCTCTCTCTTTTTTTTTTAAATGTACTTTATAATGTGGATGTATATTTGCTATTAAA
This sequence comes from Sminthopsis crassicaudata, assembly GCF_048593235.1. Classification (NCBI taxonomy): domain Eukaryota; kingdom Metazoa; phylum Chordata; class Mammalia; order Dasyuromorphia; family Dasyuridae; genus Sminthopsis; species Sminthopsis crassicaudata. Next base: position 379,982,368 of record NC_133617.1, on the reverse strand, counting down.
CTGCAAGGATTTTTATCTCAAAAAGCCAAAGACCAATATATTCCACCTTCAAAATGACCCCTGATTTTAGCCTATTTTCTTCAATAAATGGCTTGATTTGTTTTAATAAGAAAGCAATTAATATTTGAAATCATTTTACTATTACTGTTGAATTCTGTGGCATAACTCTCTCTCTCAAACTTCTAACAAATTTCAGGCTAAGAGGTAGAGAAGGGTGATTTCAAAAATTTACATCTGACTTCCCCAGTATATATGTCCATTTTATGTCTGTTCTTCAGTACTTAAAAGAGTATTTTTCCATTGCTGTGAATGTTCTTTCTATAGATACAAGTCAGGACCTTTCTGCCCTTTAGTAGAAAGTCTTCATAAATTCCTTTGGCTACAAAAAATTTTTAAATAGTCATTTCTCAGTGGCAAACTTTCTACCTTTGTCAACTTGATTAGGCTGATTTCTAAATCATAGAAGCATAGCCAGGAAATATACACTGGAAGCTTTTCTACCATGTTAGTATTTGTCCAAACCTAACCTCTACTTTTTTAAGTGTTGAGAGTTCATAGTCACCTTTATACCATGATGAGAACAGCAGACATGAAGTTTAGGCCTATGTTTTTTCTCAAACAAGAGCAAAGTATACCAAGAATAAATTAAGTTGAGTAACACTTTCATCATCCAAGTATTAGGCATTTTGAGGAATGATTCTTCACGTGTGGCAATGATGCAAAGAGTACAATGAGGAGCAGCTAGGTCTTCACTCAATGTTTATTGACAGTAATGAGGTGGGTAATTATAATACATGCTGCTTGTTTTCTGAGTTGTCTTAGATCGGCTTTGAGGTAGGAAGCATTTTTAGGATCATGTGTATCTATTGATTATGATCTAGCTAGTGCTGTTTGTTTTTCCACAGATGTAATATTAAAATATTAAAATAGAGCTATGGTCTCATTGATGGGGGTGCTCCTTGCAGTGATGCACATTGTGATTCATCCATGTCTGTCCATCCTTTCCTACTCTTGGGCACATCTAACTTATAAGTTAGAGTGTAAGTTGACTATTTGAATTTAAGCGCTTGGAGTAAGAATTATTTAATTCTTAGGATAATCATATTCCTACTGCCTAGGAGAGTGCCTCACATGTAACAGGTAATTAGTGAATACTTGACAGTTCAAATTCTCCATAGAAAGTCTGTTTGATACATCAGGAGCCTCTTTTTCTTTCTCTTGATATTAGGAAGATACCAGAGCAAGCAAATAAGCTATCTACTACTTATCCCTTACTGGTGCCATGTGACTAACTAATCATCTTTTTTAATTGTATATTTCTTTAAATGCATCTTTTGGTCTGATTCAAGTCCACTGAATATAGCCCCATTGTTCTCTGATAAAAGAAAATAAAATTCTGGTTTATTACTATTGTTTAAAGCCTAAGTGTAAAACCTAAAAAGTTTAAAACCTCTTCAAAGGAAGAGGTATAGAAATACATCCCTTGGTTCTGTTGGTGTTCTCAGTGTCTTGATACTATTTGCACCTTCTAGGCAGGTAGCGCTTATGTATTAACCTGTATCTAAAAATGTTCTACCTTTAGACTTTGTATATTTCTCATACACTTCTTATTTAATTAGGCTTTTTAATATTACACAACTTATGATTAAGGTTAATTTTTTTTAAAAGAAACAAAAGAGAAGATTGTTTTTCTACTCTTGAATATTGCCAGAATGTATCCCAGTCACTTTTCAGCTCTTGGTTACTTAAAGAAAAACAAAACAGTCTTCAGAAACAAATTAGGTGATTGGTGCTGGTATATGATCTTGGTTTTCAGTACTTAACTCCTAGGACTGTTGGTGGAATTAGAGCCTTAGATCTGAATGGGCAAATGTTCAACCTAATCTCTCTCTCTCTCTCTCTCTCTCTCTCTCTCTCTCTCTCTCTCTCTCTCTCTCTCTCTCTCTCTCTCTCTCTCTCTCTCTCTCTCTCTTGTCAATTCCATCATCATGTTGATCATGAGGGAACTTACTCCGGGGAAAGAGGTTAAAAAAAAAAAAAAAACACCACCAGAATTCTGAATAGTTTCCTTGCTAAATTCACCATCTGGAGAGCCTGTGATTGATTAGCTTTGGCCTCACCATTAAGTGTCAATATAATCAATGGGAATTACTATGCTAAGGTCATTACATAGATAGTTTGCCTGCTGTGTAAATAAAAATGAAATTGTTTAAAATTTGAGGGAGAGAATGAAAGTGAAAATAAGGAATGTCAATTTGTTTGTTAGAGAAATTGGAGGCCATTGAAATGACAGTTTTTGGAAGTGTGGAGCAGTTTGGCTAAGAATAGGAATGAAGGATATTTTTTTTCCAGTTTATCATAGCCAGAGTGAAGAAGTGTTAATCCCTTTCTCTTGCTTGCATACATTGCCGTTAGTGCCTACTTTACATATGTAAACATCGGAAGAGAAAAGTAGATATCTGTTACCTGGAGGAGATTTTTTTTTAAAGAGGAAAACAAAAATTTACACACCTTTTTTTTTTAATTTCTATTGACAGGTAAAACAGAAAGGGGTTCATACTCGTCTTATGGGAGAGAATCAAACTTACAGGGTTGCCACCAGGTAAGTGATAATCTATGCAGTGGAAGAGGTTGTGATAAATAGCCTGGTAAATTAGTTTGTTTTGTAAAGTAGATTATGCATTTTAGATTTTGACATAGCTATTCATTGCATGTTTGCCGGTAACTATTTCTTTTAAAATACTAAATAATGAATCACATTCTATTCTTAATCTCTAACCTCAGCTTCTGCTCCATCTTCTCACAGTCACTGGTTTGAATTTGTATTTAGAGTCACCCTTTAGTGACCAGTGATGATGCTTATAAAGTATTGATGTTTTTAATAAGGGTTCCATCGGAACAATTTCTTCATAATTCGGCAACTTTTAGAATGATGAAACTCCCAACACCGTGGAGCATGTGTCAAACCCTGGGTTTGGTGGCTATTGCCATAAATTATAGTTTTCATAGAGACTGTATGATGTTGTGTGAAAACAGGGTTGTATTGAGGGATAAAAATGTCTGTGAAAATATGATTTGTTGTCCCTTTTTGTTTCTGAATTGTTTTTGGCTGGAAGTCAAGGCCAGCAGGCTAACAGCAAAGCCGTCTCAAGGGAAGCATGCGTGAGCTAGAAAAATAAGAGGACTTTAATTAAATAATAAAATGCCAATGTAATACAAAGGTATAGCATGTGTGTATTTGTGCCTCTGTGCACTCTGCATTTGCATACTTTTAACTCTCCAGAGAGAGACTGATGCTAAAAATACTATCCATAGCCAAAAGTCTAAGCTTTGTTTTAAGACAATTGAGTTTTTGAAAGATGCTTTCTTTTCCATTTTAGCTTTGCTATTAATAATATGTTTAAAACTCTTTTTCCATATTTTTAAAAGTATAGACTATTTTGTTAATACATAGATTTTTTTTTTTACTTTGGGAAACTTCAAATAATTTAATAACTCTTTTTAATATTCAGGGTCTTTTACTATTTTATTATTCTTCTGAACAGAATGCTTGTTCTTATTGTAAATAGATTGGGAATGCATGCTCTCTTGAACTCCTTCATCACCTATCTTCTTAAATGATCTAGAGAAATCTACTTGAATTTTTAAAACAACTTGTTTAGTTTAGCACAAAAAAATGTAAACCAAGTCTATCAATCAAATAGAATCCATGTAGTTATCTTCGTTATCTATCATTAATATACCTCTAAAGGTGGAATTAGAGTTTTCTTTGTGCATCTGTTTCCTTTTTCAAGTTTCGCCTGTTCCATTGCGCCCCCAGTTCAGTCATATTCTGCACATAAAGGATTGTGGAGATGAGATAAATTGTGGCTTGGTTAAGGACTAATGCAGCACATGTTGTAGAGTGCAGTTCATGGCAGTTTGTTTGGAAAGAATTCTGCAGGAAAGAAATTTACAGCGCTTCCAGTGTAGCGGAAACATCTTTGGAATGTGAGTGCAAATGTTCGGGGTAGATAGCTTGGGTGACAAGCCTCTTAATGCTGTGTCTCTAGTGTAAAGCTTTCAATTCCTGTGGAAGGTCCTATTCCTGTGTATCTGGTTTCTAGGGGTCAAGGCAGAGATCATTAAAGTTTTGGGGAGAAGAAGGTTGACAACATCCTTCCTTTTTGCAGATGGTGATGGAATAAGTCTGTGTTTTCACTGGGGCCCCTTTTGTTGGTCAATGAGAGAATAGGCGTGCTTGCCCCTGCAATCCTTTCTTACTAATAGGAATTGGCGTGATTCCTTACAGACACAAAGATTTCCTCTGCTGACTAAGCGAGAGGCCCCTTAACTTGTGAAATCATCATTCAGACTGCTTGAGTCTGACTGTTTATGTATAGGAATACATATACTAGATTTGCGGGGAACACTTTCCTCTGGTGAAACTGCAGTGGTGCCTTTTTCAAGGACAAGGTGAGATGGAAAGCTGGGAGGGGCCGAAGGCTAAGGGTGAAGATAGTTCATTGTGTGATATTTGGAAAATGAGACTTGAAAGTATGCACATATGAGTTTTTGTTACATATATGTCAAGGTAATCAATATGTGTTAACTACATAAGTAAGATGAAATGTATTTTTCCTGTAGTGTAATGATGTAGTGGTCTTCATGTAGTAGACAAAAAAGGAACTCTGAACTGTGGAAGATTCCTTCATTCTTATTTCTGCTTGCTGGGTGTGAGTCTTGCATGGATCAGCGATCACTATCCATAGCACCGTCTCAGCAGTAACCATGAATAATATGGTTACTTAGGCACAAAGACACAGCAATAGTTTAGAGCCTGTTTGAATATAGGAAATAGAATCTGAGAGTTATAATATGTTAACACAATTGGTTTTTTAATTAATGAATTTTGAATTTATAATTTTGCAGAAATTGAAAATAGAACAGGATGTGGTATATTCTAAAGCATCATTCAGCCTTGTGCCCTTTTATTCAATGAATCTGGGCTGAACACAGCTATGTGAAGCACAGAGAACTAAGTTCTTGTGTTTTGGGTTTCTAGTTGAAATAGGAGATCATAGTTGAAATGAGTCACCACCGAATGAGAAGGGGATACTCTCATAGATACAAAGTGATTTCCTTTTCCTTCATTATAGAGTTCTTGAAGTAGGGAGCATTTAGATGTCAGATTCTAAGAATTGCCAAAGGCATGATTATATATCACTGGATCATGTGGGCAATATCACAATGAACCATGTATAAAGTACAGCTCTGTTAATATGCATATTTGAACTGTAACCTCTTGTCAAGTGGCTTTTGAACTCTGAGGCTACAAAGAAATAGAAGGAAGCAACAGGTACTGTAATTAAAGGGAGGGGGTAGGATGACATTATTTTTGATGGATCTTACGAAATGTTTCAATTTTTGATGTCTGTTTTATTTCTATTGAAGATTTAGTTGTCCAGTTCTTAACAGTAATAGTGTTGGTCACATGATTTGCACAACCTGTAAATCTTATTAGCAGACAAACAAAATCTATCCTTCTTTTTTTTAAATCTACCAACTATTTTTAAGAAAAAAATAATAGGAAAATAGGTTATTGAATCACTTAATTTTGAACTTCCCTGAGATAAACATGTGTATGTTGTATTTACTAACCCACTGTTTTAAGAGAAAGTAAAGAAGAAAATCATAAAGATGTTAAAAAACAGAAAATGACATTTTAGCTCTTCTCTTACTAAATGATGACAAAACTAATTTAAATCAAATTGGCTTATGGAAATCACACCCAGGCTGAAAACACCCCTGCCAAAATGCAACCTCATATAACTTTTTTACTGGCACAGAGGAGAAAATGTATAATGGAAAGTCTGACAGGAATCAAGTAGAGTGGAAATGAACTTTTTAGTAAGGTGGTCCAAGTTAAGTGCTGTAGCTAATGACAGCTTCTTAGCAAGGATTGCTGGAGACCATGGGACAATACATTCTTTCTTTGTGGTCCTGATGATTCTACTAGTCCTTATTTTGCTTAGCTGTCCATTTGCTAACTGGCTTGTTGATGTCACTGGGACAAATTATGGACATGAATAAAGGGACTTTCTTGCATAGGAAAATGAAAGGGGAAAAAAAGCTGTATTCTTTATCATATAGTTGACTAGAGTTTACTTTTTAATACTTTTATTCAGGATCCTAAGCACTTTAGAGTTGGAGGTAAATGGAGGTAAAACCAAATTTAATGTTAGCCTCTGCTTCTGACCTTGGGAATGTCCTTTGCTGTTTTGTTTTGATATTCTCATCCTAAGAAGGATGATGTTCCTATCTATATGGAATTGTGACGTTGATGCAGAGAAAAAAAATAAAAGAATGTAAGTTCTTTGGGGACTTTTTCTATGAAAATTTAAAAATGGAATGCAATGTCTTTCATTGTAATGTTTACTTGGTAAAATCTCTTCATCTGAGATTGGTCTGAATTCCTTATTATTCATTCATCTAATCATATAGGCATATTTAGATAATGTGATGATTAGCTTTTTGCAAGAATACTAAAATTAACTGCCAGAACTTTTTAAGACAATTCAAATTAAAGCCCTTTGGTACCCCAAGACTTTACTACACTTATGTGTACAAAGATGGATATGTCCAGAAAGGCTACTGCTTAAGCTCCCTTGCCCAAATTTATTTAACATAAACTTAGTTTAAATGATATTTTTTTTCTACATATGTTTATACATTTGATGACACTCAAGATTTTTATGTAGGCTAAGGTAAAAAGTGTGAATTTCTGGAAAATGTTAAAAGAGTGGAGCAGTATTTGATTAATCGAAGCATTTACAATCCTTTGTGGAGTATCCTTTATTGTTACAAAGTCTGTTAATTTAGGTATATGTATCTTATAATAATTTATTTTGTTTATAAAGTTATCATGATGAAAATGAAGTATATATTCTTGAAATAATTACACTTTAAAATAAGTTTTATTGATGCCTCTGATTTTTTATAGCATAATGATTTGTGGAAATACCCTCTACCCCTGTCAGAATTAAATGTGTAATAAAGAAAAACTGTTAAGCAAAAACACCTGATGCAGTTACTTTGTTTTGCAATGTGGCTATATGAACATTCCATCCTCCTTGTCCCCTACTTTTTTGTAGATAGAAGAGAAATACATTTCATTCTCTACTTTCCAAGACGAAGTGTAGTTTTTGAGTTTTTGACAGCTGAGTTTCCTTTTAGTGATCTTTTCACTTATGTTGCTGTAGTCATTGAATAAATTATACATTTTTACTCAAGCAATTCACTTTCAATTATTTTCAATTTTTGATGTTTAAAAAATGTACTAGTAAATATAGATTTCCTCACTCTCAATTTGTGAGTTTTTTAAAATTTGGAAACGAAGCTGGTAGAGTCAGATTCAGCAAGGGAAAGTACACAAGCAAAGAAGGCACTGATGCATGTTTTGTTTTCTCTGAAATTGATAGTGACCTCTGAGAATAGAAATTAATATTATGTTTTTATTTGAGAGATATATAATTTTGGAATTGTAATGATCTGAGAAATTATGGGCATTTTTACATGAAAATATTTTGATTTTATACTTTTTCAATAAATTATTTAAAGGAAGTAAAAACTAAACTAAAATACATAACCATTTTTTCCATTTTATTTATCATTCTAAATTTTTTTCAAGAAAAAAGATGAAGATCCTATTTTTTAAATAGTATTTTTTAATTCATCCAATTTTTTTCTCTTTCATTTAAAAAAATATCCTGGATTTCTTTCATGCCTCTAATCTAGGGGTTATTATGAAGATATGCAGAAGCACTATATGCTTAGGGATTAGGGAATCATTCCCTATTATAGCCTTTCATGGGAAATATTAACAATATTAAGTAGCCTATGTGCCTTTGTAGTTTTTGAGCCCAGTTATCTTGAAATAATTGAGTAGGAATATTGTAGATGACAAAAAGTGATAGAATTTTGGGACTATAAGAGAAGATCATTTGGTGTTACTTCATTTTAAAGAAGATAAAAGTTGGCTCTCAGGAAAGTAAAGTCACTTGCCTAAGGTTACAGAAGTTAATGGCACACTTAAGACTCAAATCAAGTTTATGTCACTTTTTCATGATACAATATTATAGATATATGTGTGTGTATAAATAGACATGACATTTCTAGAAGTGCATATATTTACTTGTAAAATATCATAGTAATCTGCTTTATTCTGCAGAGCCACAACTACATTAACTTGTTTGGGATTTCTCTTAAATATTTTTTCCATTCTGATTAGGAAGAAGGGTGAATTGGAGAAAGAGAAGAAAACTCCTCAACCTGTCCAACTAAAATTCTTATAGTCATTAGGATATTCTAAACAATTACATGACATTTTGAGATTCTACAAAGGAAAATATTACAGTAGTATCTAGAGAAATGCTCAATATTAATTGTGACATAATCATATTTCCTTAGGAAATTCTTACTCATTCACCATCAAATTATCATAAAATACTTCATTTCCCCTTTCCATACACAAATCATTTACTATTAATTTGAGAAAGAATTTCTAATGTAGGTAGCTGTAGCTGACTAAATTATTGAGCATACATGGAGCCTCACTTTTCCTTTATGAATTAGAAATAGCAATAGGTGTCAATATGTGTCATAATCACCTTTCCATTTAGTTGCTGTCAATGAGTAACTACATTCATAAATAGCATTTTATAGCTACAAAATGTGTTGGTCCTTAAAAGTGCTTATGAAGTCAATAATGCAAATATTTTTGTCATTTATACATGAGTAAACTGAGGCTCAGTTAAAGAATTTTTTCAAGGTCACAAAACTGATAAATGACAGAAGTAGGATTCAATCCTAAAACTTCTTACTCTACAGTACAAATTACTCTTTTCATTATACCATACTAAATTCAGATTGCTAAAATTTTGTTAAGTCCTTTGACAGTCCCAGTGCATGTTAATTAAATGAATATTGGACCATAGGTAGGTTTACCCTATATTTTTGATCTGTAAAGCACAGTTCAGTTCCATTTTGACTCACTTTCATTTATACACTCTCATGGAAATGAATATTGATCTCCTTGGGACTAATTTTGGATCCGAAACTAAATTTGGCTCCTCTTAAAATCATGGTACCCAAATTAGCACCATGTGAACTCCAGGAAAGAACCGATTGTAGGCATGACCCCCTAAAACTTGGTCTTTATTGAGATATAATTTTGTTGTGACTCTTAAAAGTCATCTTGGGTTCTTTCCTAAAGACTGTGATTCATTTTAATAGGTAGATATTATCATTTTATGTAAGGAATAAATTATGGTTCAATCTTGATTGGGTCAAAAACAAGACTTAGTATGTATAAATTTGGTGGTATCACTGATAGAAATTATGTATTCCAAAATCTAACAGCAAAAGACAAATTGAACAGTTAGAATATACTTCTGTCCCCTCTCTGACTTCCTGTCTTGTTAAGACATTAAGAATTTATGGTTTATAACAGTTGCTAATAAATTTTATGAATAGATTTATAACCACAAAATTAAGAATCCAGTTTAAAAAATGAAAAGAATTTTGCCCAATAGCTTAGGACAAAAAAATGAATAGAATTGTCGTTGAAATTGTATTGTGTTTATTTATGAGACAACATAGGAATGATATTCTAGAATCCAAATTGAAATTTCATCAGAACCCAGGGATTAACTTCTCAATTTTTATTGAAAGCATTAAGGGAATTTGGATAACCCCTAACAATTAGGATTTCAAATCTCCTTCCTAAATCATTATTGTAAATAAGAAAATCTAGTTATTATGACTAAACAAATAATGCGATCAATGCTAAGTCATACCTGTATGCTTATGTACTTGAATTTGAAAGCACAATTGCCTCAAGGTTGTTTTTTTTATTGATGCCTGGATATACCAAACTTTGTTCTTTCAAGGATTGGATACGTTATTTGTGAATGTGCACACAAGTGAATATGTACATTCTTATAAGTACACATATTTAATTCTTAAATCATTAGACCTTTTGTGTTCTTCTGGTGTAAATAAGAAGGGGGGAAAAAGAACAACTAGCATTCATATTACTGTGAAATTGCAAACTGCTTGGAAATTTTTTTCACTTTAAAAACTGAAAAACTGCATTTTAATAGTGAAAAGGAAAGAAAAAAATCCTTACATTTAGGAAAAAAACAAAACATTTAAGCTGCTTTATTATTTAAATATTCTCTTTCCCGAAATGGACTACTTCATTAAGAATGTCCGTCCATTGGCCTTAGAAATCAGGAAATCTGGGTCCTTGTTCAATCTCTTTCTTCAACAGTCAAGATGCATTTATTAAACTTTGAAGATATTCTTGATTTATTCTTAAATGAAGCCATTTCTTCATTTGTAAAATATGATGTTTGAATTTGACCCTGGATACCCCATTTAGTTCTAAAATTCTGTAATTTTGTGAGGCCTAGGTACTGTAGTAATGATAGAAGTATTCTTAGTTTATAGTTATTTATAGTTTTTTTTTGATAAATGAATTATCTTCTCAGTTTAACATAGCACTTTCATGAAGCTAACAGTTTCTGTACTTGTCCCCCAACCCCAATCTCATAGTGAAATGTCTCAGTGAATTTGGATTTGTTTTATTTTTCCTAAGAACATTTCCTTACAAGCCATTTATGGCTTTTGGAAATAGATTTGATTTGATGACAAAAATAGAGTCAGAAATATGTCACTTTAGCTTTCAGGCAGTGACCCTCACCTCTCTGTGCCTGCATTTGGGTCAGGGGAGAGAAGGGCAACTTACATATATATATGTGTGTGTGTGTGTGTGTGTGTGTGTGTGTGTGTGTGTGTGTGTGTGTGATATGTGTATTTACATTAACACAAAATAATCTCTCCTCATTTTTATTTTGCGAACATCAGGGTACTGAATCTTAGCAGTTTTATTGGTATTGTATACAATAAGTTATTAAATTTCATCTCTGTAATACACCTGCAGTAAAATAACAAAACATTGCCGTACTTAAGGAACATGTGTGTGTGTGTGTGTGTGTGTGTGTGTGTGTGTGTGTGTGTGTGTGTGGTACATTGCCCCCCTCTTCATTCCAGCCCTCCCCCCAACAGCTGCTTACAGATTTCAAGATCCATTGTATATATTCCCTTGAGCCCACCTCTAATAATCGAGACACATCTGCCATTGCAGTATTATAGGCATATGTAGTTTTATTGAAAACTATACCTGTAAAAAATTAAATAACTCCTACCTCAATTAAATTGGCAAGCTACCTTTTGCAAAGATCATATTGCAGACCTCTTGAGACCTTGTGAGCTCATTTTATTCTTATATTACAAATCACTAAATGTGTTATTTTTGTTTAGTCAAGTAACTAAGATTTCCTCACACTTTGATGGCAAATACCTTTTTGATCCATTATCATTTTTCTTCTTTCTTCCCTCCCTACCTTTACATATACAAATATCATACAAACTATGCTAAGCAAACATTTCAGATTTGACTGCAGTAGTCACAGGCTAAGATATTCATAACCAAAGGGTCTGAACCTGCAGCTTAGCTGCTTCTGAATTTACTCTATTAAGTGTGAAATATGCATAAGGGCCACAGAAATGGGTTAAAATTGTTTATTATTTATTCATCTTATGCTTAGGAAAAGGATTTTCAGAAGCTATTTTAAAAGTCATCACAACATCATAATAACTCAGTTAGAAAATGATACAGTGATAAAGAGGAAATGCACTGAGTTGTTACAAGGCACTGGGAATTAGATGGTTTGATTTATTTCCTCAACTTGCCATTTATTCACTGAGACTTTGGATCACTTTCTTGACCCTAGTTCTTCTACATCTAAGATACTTCTCTAAAATCTCAATAGAAAAACTGCACATTTGTTTTACCATTTGAAATATTATATGTTTGTAAATTATTTTGAGTTCATCTAAAGGAAAATTTTGTTAAATATAAAACATTTATAGAAATCTTAATGAATTCAACTACCCAAAATACTTAAAAATATTTCATAATGAATCAAAAATGTATATTATATTGACATCATTAAAATAATATAAACTAATGTAGATTAATAAAAGTTCAGAAAAAATTTTAAGTAGAATGTTCAAGAAATATAACAAAATTATAAAAAAAAATTATCACATCTTCCCTAATGTAGAAACAGGTTCTAATATTGTTGAAAAATAATAATAAATTGAAAAGGGATCAAGAGACATGTCAAAACAGCATTCACAAAATAGTAACAGGTAAGCCATCCATTGTAAAGAAGATAATATGGCAGGTTATATATTCCTAAAGGGAAAAAAATATCACATGGAAATTGCTTTAGGGAGTGTCAGGAACAAAATTGCATTATTGGTAATATCTTTGACTAGCCAATCAGTTAAGTTGTTAATAATTCATTTCTCATTTTCATAATACCATGCTCTGAAAACTGGTAATTTCCAGCCAATTCAAAGCAGTTAAGCCAGTACAATCAATATGTACATCATTTGATTATCAACAGGAATGATAGTATCAACACTATAAATATAATCACCAGTACCATCATCTTCACACCTAGTTTCAAGAGTCTATCTTTACATTCAAGTCAATAAATATTTAAATACTTTCTTTTTTTAAGGCTTTCATAAAAGTATCTACAAGTAACAATTTTTACCCTCATGATAGCACTTAGTAGGTATCAGTATTTTTGTCTCCATTTTACAGATGAGGAAACTGAGAATCAGAGAGACTAGTTTATTTGTCCAGGATTGCATAGCCAATAATTAGCAAAGTTATAACTTGAACTTCTACTTGGTTTTCCTGCTTCTAGTTTTCTCAATCTTCAGTCTTTCCTTAATACAGTTGCTGAAGGTGGCTTCCAGTCCAGAAGTGATCGTTTCTTCTTTACTCAAGAAGCTTCTTTGGTGATTCTCTAATGCCTTCTGAAACAAGTAAAAACTGCATTTAAAATCTGGCTCTAGCTCTAACTGCAGCTTGCTTTTTCAGATTTACATAGTTAGCATTTCTATAATGATTATATTTTGCAAAGTAATTATATATGTGTTTATACATATATACATATACAAATTTATGTGTGTGTATAAAATTTGATCATCTGAATAACTTGTGAGATAAGTGCTATTTTAATCTGCATTTTACAGATGAAGAAATTGAGGCTGAGAAATATTAAGAGACTTTCCTAAGGACATAGAGCTAGTAAATTGCTTTATTCTCCTTCACACATTCCATGGTCCAGCCTAACTAGTTTGCTCTCATGTGCCATTCCATCTGTATCTTAATCCATACTTGCAATGCACACCTACTTAAACTTCACCTCTTAGCATACTTAGCTTCTTTTAAAGCTCAGTTCATGCCATTTTTTATGATAGGTCTTTTTCCCTACTAAAAATAACTTTTATTTACTACACACACACACACACCCCACTCACATATATAGATGTATATATAGTAAATAAAAGATAAATGAAAATATAAGAATGTAGAGTAAATGGTTAATTTTTATTAACTTATGTATTTATATCAGTATCCATATCTATTTAAAGTTATATACATTTTTGTGACAGAATACAGGTTCCATGAGGACAAGGAATACTTTGAAAAAAGTAATATTCTTGGTTCCTAGAACAACTGCTGATAGATAATAAATGTTTATTAAGTGGTTGAATTGCATCACTGCCAGTTTATCTTCCTTGCTTACAGATTTTATCCTTTAACTTCTGCTCATTGCTTCAGTATTTTCCTATTAAAGGTCAAACTCCTTAACCTATTATTCAAGTACTTCTCCAGTTCATTGGCTTAAATTCTATTATTCTAAAATCATTTCACAGTATTCATTTCCTTCATATTCACTACACTGTTTTGGAACTGGACTACTCATCTTCCCTTGTTAAGATGTCACCACTATTTATCCAATTCAGTCCAATTAAGCAAGTACTTCATATTTTTAGAACACTGTGCTACACTTTGAGTGAAATGGAAAGTTTAAGTAAACTAGTATTTCTATGCTCATGTAGTTTACAGATTAGTAATATTAAGTTCATAATCCCCCTCATCTTCCTATTCCTAACATGCCTTTTTTAATCCTACCTATCCTTTTAAAGTTTACCTTAAATGCCACCATAATAAATCTGTTCCTTCTCTCCCCATGTTGGAAGTTCTTTTTTCTTCCTTGGTCCTGGCATAGTACTTATACCTTTTTGTATGTTTTCATCATAATCTATTCTTCTTTTTAGTCATTATACAATGTGTTACGTATTTTAGGTGCCAGATTGCAAATTCTATGAGGACTATGCTTGTAATATTTTCATTACCTTTGTATCTTCCATCAAAATCTAGAATATGTTTTAAATATAGTAGGCACTTAACAGCTGGGTTTGAAATAAAAGATTGATGGACAGAAATAAGAAAGGAAGATAGAATCATATATTTAGAGCATTTTGATCTTCTAGTCCAATTCTCTTATTTTATAGCTGAGCAAAACTTAGGCCCCAAGACAGAAGGAAGGACATATAGGAGAATGAGGAAGACTGGAACAGGAAATCATAGGAGGCAAAGAACATAATCTTTGTATAGGAAGTCCTACTTAAGAAAGTTGAATTTTAAATGATCCCACACACAACTGAAGAGTAATGTACTCTACATTGTAATCCACTCTACTGACAATCCCTTCTACTCAATTCAAAGCTTCCAATCTCACTTTCCTTGTTCTCTAAGCATATTCCTTAGCATGTAAATCATGAAAACCCATCCCATATTAGGAATTGTAAAGTTTATGACACATAGAGTATATATATATATATATATATATAGTTTTTTTTTTTTTAATAAGCTTTAGGGGTGGAAAAGAACACCAATAATTTTCTCTTCGTTGGCTGAGGATAATGAAATTTAAAGACATTTTTTTCTTTATATATCTTTCCTTTTTTAAAAATTGTGAAACAATATTGTAGTTCAGAATTTTCTGCCAAAGTAAACAAATCCCTGTTAGTAACAAATTTAAAATTCCATATAATACCCTTGTTTTGTATAACTTGTTTTAGTTTCATAGATTATGAGTCCTTTGAGAGTAGAGATTTTCATTTTAAGTTTTTATGTTTGTAGGAGTTGTCATTTATTAAAAACTTAAGAAATACTTGATGAGTGATTATCAGGATTTGGGCTAGAGTACACTTTCTCTTATAGATTTACTTTCTTTGTAAGTCCTCTTACTTAAAGGCAAAAATTCTGCCTTCGTCATAAAATGTATCTACTGACCATTTTCTATTTTCCTTGGAGTCTTTGGGGTTAATGGCTTATCTTTTTGAAGGAAGTGAATCATAAATGGAGTTTTTAAAACAGGAAATAACTTGGTATAAGAGAGGAGGTAGAGCAAGTCAAATATTAGCTACTCTTTTTAATCGTCTGTAAACATTAGATTAAAGATGTGTGGCTATATAGAGATGACCCGAAATCAATAAGCAAAGATCATTTCTCTATAGAGTAGACCTAGCTAGGTGGATGGCCTTATGACTGTGATCATAAATTTTGATTATATCTGTTGAAGGGAGTAACTTGCTCTGAGCAGATGTTTAAAAAAGATAATTAAAAGGAAAGACACTAGAAGAAATGAGATAATGCTGAAATAGAGTTGATTCTAATGGTAAAAATAATAATAATAATAATAATAATTTTTAGATAAAAAATTATTTTACCTGTTTTTTCCTCCTTCCTCTACCTTGTTCTTGTTCTTAGGAACACAGCAGGGCCTGGAGATAAGAATTTCATCCATAAGAGGAACAATACTAGCTTGAATCCTTTCTGAATCATGACTTCTTTGTTTATGGACAATATTTCCTTTCTAGCTTTGTCCTGTTAAAAGATAAGAATGTTTGCCCAGAATATAAGGGCAAAAAGATAGTATATTCAGGGAGGATTTGGAATTAAAGGACCTAGAATTGCTGCTTTGGGAACACATTGAAAGGACAGTTCAGTGCTAACTTACCTATGTGACCTTGGGCAAGAAGTTTAATAAGTTATAGCTTTGGTTTCCTATAAACCATGACAGTATTTCTTTGGCAAGAATGTACCAAACACTTTCAGCAGCAATAGCAACTCTTTGGCCATACTCATTGTTACTATGTAAGTTTTAATAGCTTTAATATAATAATAATAACTACACTAAGACTTTTAGAACACTTTGTATTTGGAGAGAAGTCAGACCCAGTGAGAACTATAGATAATATCCTCATTTGGATTTTTAACTTTTTTTATCTTTGTTCTTCCTTCTTCCTTTCATTACAATAATTTCTTCCCCTTTTCAGTTTTCTATTAAGTTAGGTTTTTTTTAAACAAAGTATTTTTGAAATTTGTCATGAGCAAGGACCATTGTTCATAGGGAATTAGAGAAAAAGAAAGATTGAATCAATACCTAGCTCATTTGTAACAGGGAGAAAGGACAATATTGAAATGAGGCAAAGTTTGAACTATTGCCAGAATTTATTTTGAAATTGTCTTTGTTTAAAACAACTTTCAATTGCTTAACATTTCTACTGTCTAAGCTGATAGTCAAAGTGCTCTAACCTGTGTCTTGCTTTGTCGCATATCCATTTCTCACCCCCCCCATTGCTGCCCATCAGCATACTTCTGCAAAGAACAAAAGGCAAATGTAAGGAAATGTATTTTCAGTCATTATTCAAGAATGTATGTTAGATTACTTTGTTAGGCAATTATGCAAGTTTTTAAAGAACCTACCATGTCTTCAGCACTGCTAAAACCCTGAGAATCCAATGACAAAAGTGAAGTAATCTTTACTTTCAACAAGATTACATTATATCAATGGAGACAACATGTATATATATTAGTATTCAAAGAGAAATTCAATGGTACCTGGGAGTTCTAGAAAGGTAAATAACTGAACATTGTAATAATGCAGGAGAAAGAGCACAGGTTGTAGTCAGAAGACCTGTCTTTGAGTTGTGGCTTTCTGCTCTTGAGGGATCACTTAATCACTTAAGAATCACTTAACATCTCTGGGCTTGGTTTTACTCCTGTTTAAAAGGATGATGTTGAAGTAGAAGAGCATCAAAGTTCCTTCCCTCTCTAAATCCTGTGACCCTATGAGAATTGGGTAACTAATAATGAATTAGGGATGGTCATCCACAAATAATATAGGTAGCCCAGACAAGTGAAAAAATAAAAATATGAGCATTTAAAGATGTGTGCACACTGTCAACTCACACTCTGGGTGAGCACTATTGGTGAGGATTGAACGTTTATAGGCAAACTGATTAGCCAAACAGTTGTCACCACTGCTTCTGCTCATGCCTTCTCATTGGCCCATAGAGTGTGAGTGCACAGTCTGACTGACAGCTGTCTGTTGTCAGTGTGCCATCTCTGCTGTCTTTAATATTGATTGAACAACAACACAGACATCTGTAGAGCTATCTGGAGCTCTGACAGGGATGCCCTGCCTGCCAACTCTGATTTGATTGGGGGGCCTGGTACTCAGAAGGGAACATAGTTGAGGAACCTAAAAGGGAATTTGAACCACTTGTCCATCCTATGTTTGGATAAATTGCCAATAAATCTACCTTTGAGGAGACTAGCATCCTGAGTTTTTGTTGATTGTGGCAGTGAGATTTAGTTTACAGCAGATCTGTTTCCGTATGATTCTTCAAATTGGTAACTAGTTTGGTATTGTCAAATGGTTTGAGTAATTAAAAAATGAGCAGGAAGTAAAGCTGAATTTTAAGAAAATTTATTCTGAGTTCTGGGTAAAATAACAGCATGAAAGAAAGCAAAAATTCCTATCTTTCTCATATATACTCCAATAATAATCTAAAATATGATGACAAAGAAATCTAAAGAGAAACAGTGGGCATCTTATTAGTGCGCAAAAATATTATAAAACAGAAGCCAGAAGTTTTAGCCTTGAAGAGAAAAGACAAGCATGAGTTCAGAATAACATAACAGTGCCTTGACCATATCAAGGAAGGAAAATTATGTCCATGTCATAGTCAATGGCAGTTAATGGTAGAACTCTAACTAAGGACACTGAAGTTTGCCAGCTCTTTGAACTCAAATACACCAGGAGAAGTTTTGAAAGGCAATATCCAGGAAATCCAGATCAGGACCCTATAGGACATGATCATTTCCATTCAAGATTGCAAAAGGAGATCAAACTTGGCCATGACTCAAAATTTCAAATTGGGAATTAAGGTTGAAGACAGGAATAAACAGAAATTTTATGGATTGAGAGAAAAATCAAAGAAAAACCAGGAAGAAAGTTTCTTCACATGTATGAGTAGATCCTCTTGGGGGGGAGGGAGGGGGGGAGGAGGGAATCATTTGGCTACAAGGACTAGAAGAGTACCTAGAAGAAATGAAGCAGAAGATTAAAAAATAAAATTCAGCCTCTGGAGAAATAAAAATAAAAAGAAACTAAATAGCATAGAATAGAATGTAGAAAATCTTAGCAGACTCCTTAAAATTAGAATAGAGAAAGCCAAATTTTATGGCTTTGTAAGAAAACAAGAAATATGGGAACAAAAATAAAAGTTTTTAAAAGGAGAAAATGTTAGTTATCTATTGTTTTCTCAAAAAGGTTTCAGAGAAATAATTCAAGAATCTTTAGATTCCCTGAAAACCAAGACAAAAAGTTTCCTTAACTATATATTTTAAGAAATCAAATGAGATTCAGAGAGCAAAATACAAATCTATCAGTCACCTGAAAAAAATCCCCAGATGAAATATCACAGGCAAAATAAATATATAGTTTTTAGGTCAAAGAAAAAAAAATGCTTCTAACACACAGAAATAATTCTACTACCAGACAACCAGCCAGGATTGCATAATACTTCATAGCAATCATTCTAGCCAAAAGAAAATCTTGGAATAAAATATGCCAAAAGACAAAGGATAAAGGTATACAATCAAGAAAACTAATATATAAGACTAAGTATAATTCCACAGGAGTAAAAAAAAAAAGAAATGAAATTTTTCAGTATTTCTGATGAAAATATCAGAACTAAATAGAAACTTTGAAATGAAAACACAGGATTCAAGAGAAAACACTGTAAATATACCTATGAAGAGGGTTAACAAATGCTAGATTGCTTATATTCCAAAGAGAGAGAGAGAAAGAGAGAGAGAGAGAGGGATGGGGGGAGACAAATGGATGTTCAGAATCCTAATATCTTCTAACATTGCAGAGGGAATTAGACATATGGAAGGACATATTAAGAGAAGAAGAAAAAAGAAAGTAATATATGAAGAAAGAGGCTAGAACTTAACTAAGTTTCATGATTGGGTGCTTGGGAAGAAAAGTGTACAAAGAAAAAAAAGTGAGAGAGATATACATTACATGGATCTCATCTGAATTAGACAAGGAAGATTTCTAACATACACACACACACACACACACACATATGTACACACACAACTCACCTTTCCAAAGCCTTTCCACACAAAGTATTTTGTGTAGTAGTAAGTAATATTCACCAGTGAAATATGGGGGAATTGAAAAAGGATAAAAATGGAGAGGAATAGTCATGAACATAAAAATTTTAAACTAACAAAAAAGAGGATTAAAAACAAATATAAGATAAGAACTGGTGTTTTGGATTTGAGGGAGAGAAGGGTAATTTAGTGGAAGCAAATTTCTTTAATTATAGGTCATTATTATTTATCGTATTCCTTCTATATCACTGTGAAAAGAGTGAAACAAAAGGCAAAGAGAAGAAAAGAGGATATGATGGAGAAAATACATAACAATCACGTGTGAACATGAACAGTATGAATTTTTAAAATGGAAGAACATACTAGCATAAGAAAGCAAATAAAATCCAACTATAAATTGTTTTATTAAAATAGATGGAGTATAAGATAAGGGATTGAAGCAAAATATATAAAATTTTAAAATTATATGGTTGGAAGAAGATAAAGAAGGACTTTTCATTTCCCTTAAAGGCACCATAGACAATTAAATGAAATAAATACATCATATACAAATAATACAAATACATCATATTTATGTACATACACATATTAGTAGGTGATATATAGATATTTGCCAAATGCATTATATCTGAATACATAAAAGGGTAATCAAATTACCCAGTGAATGAATGAAGCATTTATTTATTAAGTGCTTTCTATATGTAAAGGACTATCCTAAGTGCTATAGTACAGATAGAAAAATAAGATAGTTCTTACTCTCAAGGAGCTAACATTCTGATAGGTAAGCCCACATATGGAAGAGTTCAGCTGCAAGTCAATCTGAAAGGTTGCATTGTCCTAAGAGAATAGCAGCAGAGCAGATGGTGATGCCTCTTCTTTCATGTCATTTTCACTAGAAAAATCACATCATTTCCTGATGTTGAACTGTCTGACAGTGCCAAAGACTTTGGTAACAAGAATTTGGGGGAGGGGTTGGTAATAATGATCTTCAATAGCTGTAAAGATAATACCTAAAGGAGTTACCAAGATCTATCTCTACAAGGATTGTTTCTCAGAAGGATAAGTGCAAACACTGGACTGAAAACATTACTATTCCAATGTGGTAGTAGTTTGACTTTTCTATAACATGTTACCTCCTGTCTCTCTCCTAGGTTTCCTCACTATCTCAGTCTCATTTAGACTGGTCTACTTTTCCTGTGAGTAGAAATGGTTGGCACTTTCTCCACAAGAACTGCTTCCTTGATGATGGCTGTGAGGGTTAGACTGGAAATGCTTCTATTCCCAGCATTCTGGTGCTCATCTGCCTGTTGGTGGCAATTAGCCTTCAGTTGTTACTGATGAGAAAGGTGGGTCCCTTCTCAACAGTCATTGTTCCTCCCAGTGATGGGCAGGATGGAAGCAGATCTAGTGGCCTGGAAGACATTGCTATTTTAAATGCTCTTGGTGTCAGAGTTGAGGACTTTTTTTTTTTTTTTTTTTTTTTTTTACCAATAATGATTTTATTCCATTCCAAAGATGATGGTTAAAGTGATGGTCGGTGTAGTTTGACTAATCTTATATGTGCTGTCTTCCATCTCTCCTTTAGGCTGCTCTGCTACTTTTAGCTGGGCTGTTTTATTGTGTTTTGTATGTGGTAGTTGGTTGGAAATTGGTGGGATTCTTTCCCAGATAATGACTATGAAAGCTGTATTAGAAGCTGCAGAAGTCTTAGAGGTGGTGCCAGTCCCAGGGTTCTTGTGCCTATTTTCCTGTTGGTGACAGTTGATCACAAAAAAAAAAAAAAAAAAAAAAAAAAAAAAAAAAAAAAAAAAAAAGTTATTCTGTAAAAAATGTGACTCTTTGACTAAACCCAAGAGAAAGATGAAGAAGGAAGAAATTAAGGACTTAATTAGAATATTAGAAAAGTTATACATAAGAGATCTTTGGGAATTGCTGAATGGGAACAAAAAGGAATATACACATATCTAATATATGTGTATATATATATATCTGTGGAATCATTATGAAAAAATGAACTGGCCTTAAAACTTCATAAACAGATGAAGAAATGTTAAAATCATCAATTACTAACCACAACAAAATAAACTAGCATCAATAAAGATACTTTAATAAAAGGATTCAAACTTAAAGCCACAATAATTCAATCCTAAAGAAATGATTTTTAAAAACCAAAGAAACAATAGATAATTTCATTAAAGAAAATAATGAGAGATTACTGAAACTTTTATAATGCAGCCAAAGCAGTCCTGAGTAGAAAAATTATATCTCTAAACATTTTCATCAATAAAAATAAAAAGGGATCAATGAAATGCATATAGCTAAAGAAACTAGGGGGAAAAAAACAAGGAAAATACCAACTAAACATGATTAAAGAAACCTGCAATTCAAAGCAGAACTTAACAAAATTGAAAACATCAAAACCTATTGAATTGTTAAATAAAACCATGAATTAAAAAAATCTAATAAAATAAATAAGCCATTGCAGCATCTTAGTCATAGCAAAAGAAACTTAAAGAGGTAGAAATGTACTCACAAAGGTTTTTTTTAAAGGAATTAGATAGAAGTTCAAGTGATTTTTAACAATTTAATGAAAAACTCCAACATTACATTAATTGCAAGAATAAAAAAACGAAGCGATTCAGACAAATTACTTAAATGAGCCAAACATTTGTACTAAGGAGATTAAAAGTATTAAAAGTACACAAGATAATATGCCTTAACGATATTGTGCAAAAATGGTGAATGAAATATTAACCAAGAGATTTAAGCAATGTATTTTAATAGTATTTTATTTTTGCAAATACATGCAAAGATATTTTCAACATTCCCCTTTGCAAAGCCTGGTGTTCCAAATATTTCTCCTTCATTTCCCCTCTCTTTCCCTTTCTAAAAGATAGTTCAGTCTCCATACTTCTCTGTGTGGATGCAGATGTCTCTTTCCATCACTAGTTTATTGGAATTGCCTTGAATCTTCTTGTTGAAAAAAGCCAAATCCATCAGAATTGATCATCACATCATCTTGTTATTATGTACAGTGTTTTCTGGCTTCTGCTTTCTCCACTCAGCATCAGTATTATATGTCTTTCCAGGCCTTTCTGAAATCAGCCTGCTTATCATTTCTTACAAAATAATAATATTCTAATACATAAATATGGCATAATTTATTCAGCCATTTCCCAACTGAGGACCATCCACTCAATTTCCAGTTCCTTGCCACTACAAAAAGGGCTGCTACAAACATTTTTGCATATCTTTTATAATCTCTATGGGATCTCTATATGCACAAGAGAGACATTTAATAAATGATACATAAATTTCAAGGGTTAGCAATATTAGTTTGGGAGGAGGAAAAAGAAAACAAAGAAAGGATAAGGTCTGGATCCTATAGTTGGTGTTCAGGATCAGTAAAGATACTGCTGGACCAAAGTATATGCACAGTTTTATAAGCCTTTGGGCATAATTCCAAATTGCTCTCCAGAATGGTTGGATCATTTCACAACTCCATCACCAATGCATGAATGCAGCAGCAATGCAGAATTCCCACATTCCCTCTAACATTAATCATTATATTTTCCTGTCATCTTAGCCAGTCTGAGAGGTATGAAGTGATACCTCAGAGTTGTCTTAATTAAGCAATGTAATTTCAACAACATCCAATATTATAAGTTTGAACAAGGAATGAAAGCTTGATTCAATACTGGGAAAAACAGAAAATATACTAATGACAAAAATTATAAATATCTCATGATTATATAAATACATGCAAATGAAAATTTTGTGTTTTTTAAAAAAATCTTAAGCATAAGAATAGATATACCTTTCCTTAATATGTTTAATTATATATACACATATGTGTGTATAATCTAGAATCAAGATTATATATAATATGTATATATATATATGTATATGAACATATGTATATCTAATATATAAGGTATATATAGTGCATTTGTACATGTAAGGTTTACCATTTGTGTATAGTAAAAAGAAAAGATGTTTTCAGTAAGATCAAAGGTAAAACAAAAGTATGTACTATTTACATAATAGAGTACAAAAATGTTAGATGTGGCAATAGAAGATAATAATTGAACCAATGATTTCATGGGTATGGAGAACTTTAAATTTAAAAAAAAAAACATTCAGAGTTGAGGATATCTCCTTCTCTGTAAATTATAATAAGTTTCCTAAAGCACTGAGAGATTGCCATAAGATCATAGATTTTTGAACTGGAGAAGATCTTAGAAAGTCATTAAGCCTCATCTTCTTTCTTTACAGATGACCATGTCAAAGTTTAAAGAGGTTAAGTAATTTAACCAGCATTACATGACCATTGTGCTCTAAGGTTAATTTTAAACTCATTTATTCCTGGCTCTAAGTCTAGCATTTTACCTCCTAAACTATGATATTCCTCAATAGCAACAGCAACAAGAAAAGAAAAAGAAAATTTCCCTCCCTGGAGAGAATAACTATAAATAAGCAGAAAACAAAACTATTGCTTTTTGATGATTATATATTGGAAATAGTTAAAGATTAGCAATTACCTGACTTCAGTTGTGTAGCAGGGTATAAAATTAACCCATACAAATCACCAGACCTTTTATACATTATTAACAAAACCCAGTTTGAAAAGATAAATTCCATTTAAAATAATTAAAGAATATAAAAAGATATTGAGAAGTCAACTCTACCAGTATAAATATAAAAGAATCTTTTCAAAAGTTACTATAGGCTCAAATCACTATAAATATATTGATTATTCATACTTGCTTCAAGCAAATTTTACACACACACACACACACACACACACACACACACACACACACACTAAAGAGCAATGCTTCCTTAATTAATCAATTTATCCAATCCCTCACCAATCATATTAATCAAAATGTTGCCTTATAGAGCTGAGAAAAATATCATTTATCTGAAAGAAAAAAGTTATTTGATACTTTAAGAAATGGAAAAATTTGTTTATTTGACAGTTTATGAATACATGATTTTGAGACAAATAGTAGCATACTGTCTAGTAATCCAAAGATTGTAACTCCTGGGATGACGATTCCTTCTTGAAGGGAAAAGAAAAAAGAAAAAAACTTCCTGGGAAATTGGAAAACATCCTGGCAAAAACTAAGACATCATTTCACATTATCTGCCTCTATCTACCCAAATTGATACATGATCTTCATATAAAATATCATATAATCAACTGATTGGTAGGGAATGGAAGGAATTTTTTTTTACAACTATTTGTATGTGAAGAAATCTTGACCATACAAAGAATAGAAAGAATCAAAACAGATAAAATTAATAATTTTGATTAAATAAAGTTGAAATTTTTAAACAGAGAAAATCAATTCAGCTAAACTCATAAAGAAAATATTTAACTGAAGGAAAAAAATCTTAACAGGAAGCTTTTTCAAGAAATGTATAATAGTGAGCAAATGTAGACAACTGATTTAAGTTATAAGAGCACATAAGAGAACAAGAATCATTCTGTCAAAAATAAATACTTAAGCGATGTTAATAAGATCTTCTCAAAAGAAGTAAAGCAATCTGTCAATAGTTAGATGAAAAAAACCCAATAATAATAAGAAAATGTAAATTAAAACTATTGAGGGTATAGTATGTTACAGCCATTGCAAAGAGGACAAAAAGGGAAATGACAATTATTGGAGTACTTTCGGGAATACAATCACAATAAATAACTTTTATGTAGCTGTAAAATGAGAGATAAACCTTTGGGAAAGAGCTTCAGAAATACCTGAAAAGATTTGTATAAGTTGATGCAGAGTGAAGCAAGCAGAACCAAGAAAACAATTCTGCAATGACTAAAGCATTGCAAAGCAGAAAATTGTTTAAAGATAGAAACTCATCCCAATGTTATATTCAACTGTGACTCTAACAGACTGAGAATAAAGCATGCTTAATACTTCTTTATAAGAGTGTCAGTGAACCAGAAGTTCAGAGTCATAGTTTTTGTTGTTGTTGTTGTTTTGTTTTATTATTCAGATATGGCCAGGATTTGGATCTATTTGTTGTAACTGCTAATTTGTTACAAGGGAGTATTTTTCCTTTATAATTTAGGGAAGGAGAGATAATTGTGAGTGTTTGTATGGGATGGTAGTGAGGGGGCGGGGTAAGGGACATTGGCTGATAATGATTAAAAAAGATGGTATCAGTGAAGATTTTTTTTAATGCATAGAATAAAAAGAAGTTTAGATAATGATGATACTAATAAATAATAAATAATCACAGTTATTATTACATACTAGGCATTATGTTAAATACTTTAAAATTATTATCTCATTTGACTTACTTACAACACTGGGAAATAGATAGCTTTATTTTCCCCATTTTACAGATGAAGAAACTAAGTGACCTGCCCAAGATCATAGACCTAGCAAATATTGGAGACTCAATTTGGATTCAGGTCTTTCCTGATTCCAGACCAGCTGTAACACCTAGCTACCTCTATGCCATCTAGCTTAGAGAGAAACTTAGACAAAAGCTTGAAAGAAATGCAAACACTTGGAATTAACATGCTGAATTTGATATATACTGAAATCATGTGATGATATTCACAATTTCAGAGAAAATAGTATTGTTTTTATATATGAAAATGTTCACATTTATTGGTGCTAGATTATTTTAAAATTTTAAACCATGTAGTTCATATCAATTGATAGATGGGGGAGAGTAGAAACAACAAGAAAGTGGAAGGCTGACATGCTAACATTATTGCATGTCAGAAGAAAGAAAGGAAGAGTTTTAGTATGTGTGTAACCATACATATAGCATGTGTTGGATGTTTCTGTTTTATATAGGATGGCCTGTTTATGGTTGAGAATATAGAATTTTGCTTGGCATAAATCATAACCTTACTTTTCCTACATCTTGCTTTTCTTTCTTTCCACCTTGCATGTAGATGCCAAATTTTTGTTATGTCCAGCATTCTAGGCTATCTTGCAATTTTAGGCCAATTATAATTTGTGATTAAGACCAAGACAGTTTAGGTCTCCATAAATTCAGGCTAAAATATTCTCATATATTACCTCTCTGAGGTATCTTATTAGAGTACTCATGGAGAATCAACTTGAGTGCTAATGGTAGAAAAAAAGAAGTTATTATATAAACTTTTCAATATGGATATTTCGTGCTTACATTCCTAATACTAATCTACCTTGCTCTAATGCCCAATCTTACATCTTCAGTTACCTTTCAGATCTGCCAAACTGTATATCCAACAGTCATCTTAAACTTTATATGTTTAAAACCAAAGTCACTGATTTTCCTTCTAAATCCCTTCTCAATATAAATATTCCTATTACTTTCAAGAGCACCACTTTCTTCCCAATTTCTCAATCTTGCAATCTCATATATCCAATCTATTACTAAGGCCTCTCAAGTTTACCTTTGCAACTTGTATAAGCCACCTTCTCTCCCCCGACACTGCCACCATCATAGGGCAGGCTTATCTCCTCGTGCTTGGACTATTGCAGTAGTCTACCGGTAGGTTTTCTTCAACTCTCCATTCATATGCCAAAGTGATTTTCTCAAGATGTACTTTGTTACTCTTCCAATCCCACCCCTCCACTTAATAAATTCTAATGGTTCTCTGTCATCTTCATGATCAATTATAAATTATTCTGTTTAATATTCAAACTTTTTCATAGCCAATCTCCTTTGTAATCTCCTTATGCCACAGCCCCTGCCACAATTTTTTGATCTTAATATTTGTTTGTTATTCCCACAACAAGACACTTCATTTTAGTCCTCAGCATTTTCTCTAGTTGTCTCTCATGTCTGGGATACTGTCTTTCCTCATCTCCTGTTGGCTTCCCTGGCTTCATTCAAATACCCCCTAAAATCCCATCTTCTACAAGAAGCCTTTTCCAACCTCTCTTTATTCTAGTTGTTTCTTCTTTTAATTGGTTCATATTTATTCTATACATAGGTTGTTTGTACTTTGTTTACATAATGCTCTTCCAATGGATAGCGAGTTCCTTGAGGACAAGGAATGTCTTATTTTGTTTTATATATCCAGCATTTAGCACAGTGGTTCACATAATAATAGGAGATTATTAAATACTTATTCACTAAGACTTTCAATGCCTCCAAATAGAATCCAGTTTATGTTTTTATTCCTCTGTTTTAGTGTGATGCATAAAAATACAGTGTCTTTGTTATTATTCTTGTTTTTTCCCTATAGTGATACTTGGGAAATGTTGTGCTGAACTTTTTTCTACAGACTTTAAAGTGATTTGAAGTAGTATGTTTAACTGGAGGAAAACATTTTCCACAATGACTTTTTATTTTACTTAGAAAATAACAGAATGAAAGAAATACAGGGCAAATTGTTTCTCTCTCTCTCTCTCTCTCTCTCTCTCTCTCTCTCTCTCTCTCTCTCTCTCTCTCTCTCTCTCTCTCTCTCTCTCTCTCTCTCTCTCTCTCTCTCTCTCCTCTCTCCCTTTCTGTCTGACCTGACCATTTTCTTTTCCTTCCATCCTCCCTCCAATCCTTTTTGTTTCTTCCTCTTCTTTCTTTCTTCCTTCCCCTTCCCTTTTTACCCATTTCTTTCTTCCTTTTTCTTTCTCTTCTTTTTTTTCCTTTCTTCCTTTTTCTTTCTCTTTCTTTATTTAGCTTCTTTTCTTTGTTTCCTACTTTCTGTCCATTTTGCTCCCTCCCTCAGTTTCCTTCTTCCTTCCATTCCTTCATTCCTCCTTTCTTCCTTCACTCCCTTCTTTCCTTTTTTCCTTCCTTCCTTTCCATTTTTCTCCTCATTTGTTATTGGAGGCTACCAATTAGCTTAATTGATAACATGTGCAAACTTAGTGTCATAAAGATCTGAGTTTCTAGCTCTGCTTCATTTACCTAATAGCTGTGTGACCCTTGAACAAATTATTCTCCCTCTCAACCTTGATTTCCTCATTTGTAAAATGAGAATAATAATAGCACACACCTTATAGCAATCACTTTGTCAGAGCCGTTCAAAAAAACTAAGATAACATGCAAAGTTCTTTGTAAATCTTCAAAAACTATATAAGTATATTTTAACATATTACATTATTGAAAATCCAAATGACCAAATCTGGGTTGCAAAGGGGATTTCAGTAAGTTCTTTGATTTAAGTTTTTGTATGTCTGTAGTTTTCTTTTGGTGACTAATCAGAATAGGATGGGAAATTTTATGTCAGATTAAATAAAATTCAAAGAGGTGCAAAGTCAAACCATGCGTCATTCTGAAACCCAAAATGAGGATCCAAGAAAAATGTGTAGTATAAACAAAAGTAATATTTTACTTGGAGTCAGGATTCTAGTCCTTAAACAATTCATCTAACCTCTCTGGGGTTCAGTTTATTTTTCTATAAATGAAGACATTAGGAATTATACCATCCAACTCTAATATTCTATGGTTCTAATTTAACTGAATGTTTAAGAGATGGGAAATAGAATTCTATGTTGTAGGAATTGCAGATAGGCCATCATATAGAGTGCATAAAGAGTAAAAAGACCAGAAAGGTAGAAAGAGTTACATAATATATCTAAGCCTCATTTTCCATCAAATGAAAATGAAAAATGAATAAGATGATGGGCTCATGCCCATTTGAGGTCTGCAATTCTATGACAAAACCATCATTAATTCACATGATATATACAGAGTTCAAACACTCACAAAACCCAATGCAATCAAAATGATCTGGTTGATAACAGAAATATTAAGCACATAATACTTTTTGCCCATTCTACTCTTAAACTTAAGGGATTTCATCAAGTCATATATGTCATACAAAGTACAGTATTCACCACACCCTCATGCCAGTGGCAAAATGAATCATTATTTGTGAATTCCCTACTTTAAAAGAATTGTGAACGTGGAAAGTGAAATGCAGTGCCTCTAACAGTTTTTACATAACAGTTTGCATTCTGTTGCAGACTAAGTCATAATCTTGGGTTCATTGGGTTACCGCTTGAGTCTCAGTCTGTTCACCTATGAAACTGGGAAATGTCATTTAGTTTTTCTCTGAATTAGTAAGTATCAGAAAAGTGCTTTGAACTCTTTGAATGTAATCACCATATAGCTACCTATGAAATTATTAATAACATATGGCCATTTATGTTATTAATATGATCATGAATGTTACCATTTACATTAATGATTAGCATATTATTATACCATATTCTCTGCTCAGAGATTAATTGTAGGATAAGCAGATAGATGGACTCTTATTGGGCCATTTTCTATTATTTCTTTTGTCAAACACCAATTTATGTCTAACTTTTTTTTTTTTTAAAGCACAGACAATTTCCTCTTAGGAACTTTCACTGGAACAGGCTAGTCAGCTGTCATCTGCATTTTGAAATTTAGTAAATTAAAGCATAAAGTAGCTAAGGGACTTGCTAGAGAAACACACAACAAATCAGGATTAAAACTTAGGTGAATGTCTTCATTATCTTAGTTTTTCACATAAACTTTCTGATTAATTTTGCCTCCAAGGCCCAGTGACATTCTCTTAGGCTAGATCCCCAAATGTTCAGATGGGTAATGTTTCAGATGTACACATCCAGTCTTGTTATTCATATTATTTTGGAAGACAATAAAACATGCTCTGGTTACTCTCTATGACTTACTAATCTACTGAATCCATTATCATAAGGACATGTATTTTAATTGTGGAGTATGGTGGAGTAGTGAAGATGGATTTCTACTGGATTGTATACATTTTTTCACCTATAAGTAAGCTTTGAATGTCCATATTTGATGGGCTGCTATATGGAAATGAGAATTAAACATATCCCAAACTTATTCTTTGTGGGGCAAAATTAAGACTGATAAGTGGAAGTTAGAAGGATACATATTTCATTGTTGTTTAATGGTCTCATAGTATCCAATTCTTTGTGATGCCATTTGTGACTTTCCTGATTTATTTAGTACTATTGAATGGTACCCATGTTTACTGCCAGCAATCTTATCACCATTTTTCAAGTAACCATCTTTGATTGATTTTTGCAGATTTGATGCACCTTGTAACAAAAGTATATTAAAGAAGGTCTAATAGATGTGCTCCAAGGAAGGAAAGGAGGGAGGAAGGAAGAGAAAAGAAAGTAGCCTTTTCACAAATGCCATTCACTCTTTCTAGAGGGTAAAATTAGGATCACTGGGTAGAAGCTGCAAAGTGGAAAACTCAAGTTGACATGAGAATATTCACAATTCAGAGGTATCTAAATCAGCTGTTTGGGAAATTATGTCTTCTTCAGTTTGGATCTTTAAGCAAATCCTAGATAACCTCTTGTCAACCATGTAGTAACAGGAAATCCTGCATAGGAATACAGAGTGGGTTTAATGACTTCTGGAATTTCCCAATTTGAAATACCATAATTCTTTGTAATTGACAACTAAATCCTGCTAAGTTGACAGTACTTAAAAGCTATAGCTATTCTGATAGTGTCAAAAAATATCTCAATCCACTCTATAAATACTGTTAGATGAAAAAAAAAATCATCTTCCTAATATAAACTAATAGTTAATCTATATGTGCTCTCTGAGAGTCAGTTGGACTTGAGCTTAGTTCAGATTTCTTTTCATAACTAATTTAAAAAGTTATTTAATGACAGTTTAAACTTTACTTACCATGCTAGAAAAGGTAAATATTAGGATAGCCCTTAGAGTAGAGAGTTTGTAAGCAGTTTGATGGTAACCATTTCGCAAAATAAAAAGTCTTTTCTGAAAATTGAATATGCACACCACAGTCTAACTAAAATGAAACTTCTTTATTACCATTGTACTGCCATAAAGAGAATGGGGGTTTTAATCATTTTGTCAACCCAACATTTCTATCTCTTCACCTAGTTAACTCACCAATTGCCAAAATTATCTAGAAAGATTCAGAGTAAAAATCTTGGTTCTCATCATCTCCTCATGGATTTAGTCAGAGAATATTTGTCCACTGATATCATATGGGAGAAATTTAAGAAAAATAAAAATTGAATAATTAGCAGAAATAGATGAAATTGGAAATGTGAAACTCCATTTTAAAGCAAATACTAGCACTGATATCAGTAACTATGACTAAAGTCTATTCTTGCCTAATAACATCAGTGAAAGAATTTTAAAATTCTTAACTGAAAAGGAAGTAACTACCCTTCAGAGAACTAAACTCTAAAATGACATTTAAAAGAATTGTTTCCATTGCATATGAAAAAGAAACTTGATTACATATTTTGATGGTGAAACCTTCATGCTATGTTTCATGTTAAATGGCAGGAGAGTAATGAGATTTTGGAGTGCAGTTACTCCACAGGCATCAAAGCTATGCTCATCACAGTTTAGCTGGACTGACTGTATGATAAGAATGGATTACACCAGGATGCCAAAATAAAGTCTGGAAAAGTGGGAAATAATATATGAGGTTAGAAAAGGAACCACTTCAAGGACACATTGAAGTATCATTTAAATAGGTGAAATTATGAGAGCTAGCTAAGAAATAACAAATCCCTTGAGGACTTTTTTTCTTGGGGGGGGGGGTGGGAATAAAACATCAAAGATAAGAAAAATGTTATATACATATCATGGGTTAATGAAAAGAGCATAGGGCTGAAAGGCAAGGGAATTCAGTTCAAATTCCAACTCTGTTAATTTTTATTCATGTGATTCAAGTATTCTGAGAGGACTAGTATTTTGGATGGGAAGGCTTGCTAAGTCCTTTTCAAGGCTGCTCATGCATATTTGGTGTCTTCCTTCCACCCATCTCTCACCTCTGACTCTAAGAAGCTATGGTATGTACAGCAGTCATACCCCAGTAAAACTGGGTATTTGACCAATTAAAGAAGGTTGAAGGTAACTTCTAGGTCTCAAATTCATTGATGAGAGAGGGAGATATCTGTCCCAAGCATGTGAAGACTTCTCCCTGTGGAATAGTTTGATCAGAACAATTCATTCTAACAGCCCATAAAGGCAACTAGAGCACTTTGGAGCACTTAGAGTTTGATCAAAGTATAGTATCTTTATATAACTCTGCTTATTATACTGTAACAGATTTAGGCTATTATGAAATATTTTTAGA
The DNA here is from genome assembly GCF_048593235.1 of Sminthopsis crassicaudata. Lineage (NCBI taxonomy): Eukaryota > Metazoa > Chordata > Mammalia > Dasyuromorphia > Dasyuridae > Sminthopsis > Sminthopsis crassicaudata. The sequence goes on along the minus strand of NC_133617.1, from coordinate 379,949,855 downwards.
TTCTAACTCTCTTATTCAACTTGTTAGCTATTTCTCCCAGTTTCCTGTTACCTGAATATTTAATAAGTTTGTGATTTCTCCCTTCATCCAAGTCAGTGGTAAATTATGTTGCACATAAGAAGGCAACATCAATTACCTAGGGTCTTCTACTAGAGATTTTTTTTTTAATTGACAGTGGTCAATTAATAGACACCCTTTGGGATAGAGCACCAGCCCTGAATTCAGGAGGGACCCCGAGTTCAAATGTGGTCTCAGACACTTAACACTTCCTAGCTGTGTGACCCTGGGCAAGTCACTTAACCCCAGCCTCAAAAGGGGGTGGGGGGGGGGGATAGACACCCTTTGGATCCAATTATTCAACCAATTATTCTTATTTCTTTTTATTAAAAAAAAAAAAAGATTAGGGGTGACTTGGGACAACATACCTTCTTATCTATAAGGAATTCAAAATCAAGAATGAAACAGAATCTATTCTCAAGAAATTTACATTCTCCTGAGTTCTGATTTTCCTATGTATATGAGAATTAGCCATACCTCTCCATCTTGTTTTTAAAGATATAATTAAATATTTTGCATACTTACATACTTTGATAAAATTCAGGCATCCTGTGACTATTGTATTGCTCAGATTTATTAGTTTAATAATTCCATCAAAAAAAAAAGAAAATGAGATTAGACTTGAATGACCACTTAATGAATGAATACTGACTTAGCTTCCTAATTTCTAATAAAGCTACAGTCATCTTTCTAGTCCCCCAGATTTGGAACTTTAAAGGAATTCTTAACATTTTTTCCTCCTTTGATCTACCATAATTATTTGCTTTTTATAAGTCATATCAGTTTTACTTCTATAGCATCTCTTATGTTTAACTCTCTTTACTCATAAAGTCACTACCCTAGTATAGGTCCTCATTCTTATTAGCCTGAGTTATTATAGGATTTTACTAATTGGCTTTTTTACAAAGCTGCCAAATTTGTATGCCTAATGCACAAGTCTGATGATGCTACTTACCTTCTTTAAGCAACTTCAGTTCTTTCTTATTGTTCCTAGGAGAAAATATAAGCTCCTCTATTTAGCAATTTGAGCTATTAACCATTCATCTCAATCAATCTTTCCAAACTGATTTCACATTACTTCCCTTGATGTATTCTCTATCCCAACAAAACTAGGTCTATTGGGCTGGATTATGACATTTCATTTCCTACTACTATACTTTTGTTCACTTTGTTTTCTGTGTCTGGAATGCTTTTCCTCCTCACCTTATTTTTTCAGTTCCTTTCAAGGCTCAGTTCTGGCAGAATCTATTACAGGGTAATTTTCCTAATTCCCTAATTGTGCATGATCCCCTCCCCATCCCACAGACATTATCCATTAACTTCATATAGATTTGGCATTTACTTTTCTATTAATATGTTTGTTTTCTCCAGTGGAATATATGTTCCCTGGGGGCATACACTAATGCAATTTTTTGTCTTGTCTCCCCAAATCCTAGCATAATGCTGGTATCCATAGTAGATAGCAACTAAATGCTTGTAAAAGCTATCAATCAAAAAATATTTTAAAATGCATATGCTGATACATATACTGGGACAGGTTCTGAGGATACAAATATAAAGATGACACAGGACAACTTTGGGAGGATTTTTGGCATTAAAAGGGTGGATCATTCTTTCAGGGTAGAGCTCTGAAATTTTCCATTCTCCTCATTCTAATTCTAGAATTGATTGCTATCCCTTTTCATGGTCTACCCCAGTAAATACTAATGAAAGTGCTATCTAAATTGCCAATCTAAACACATTCTAGATAAGAGACATTCTTTGTTTGCTTTGTTTTCCTGTGTAGATAGGTTAAAAACTCTTTTGTGTTTTAGAGTTTCTGGGGATACTGGAAAGCAAAGAGACTTATCTAGGGGTTACATAGCTAATTTATCAAAGGGAGAACCTGGATCTGTCTTCTAGACTCTGAGGTGAACTTTCTATTAGTCAGCCAACAAGCCTTTATCCAGCTTCATCATTGAGAGCCACTGTGTTAGGTTTCTCATCACACAAATGATAGACAAGTCTCTGCTTTAAAGGATGTTACATTCTCTTGGAGAACAATGTCTTGTTCACATTTATAACTTTGCCATTCTGCCTAACATAAAGTAACAATGTTACCATAAGTTCCTGGCATACTTGCTAGTGATAAAGTGTTAATATGACCTTCCTTGGGATTACTTAAAGAGAGGACTGAAACTGGACTTTGGGGTTTACTCCATTCTTCACCTGCTGCTCTCCCCAGTTTCAACTTTATGGAATAAGATATCCCTACATTTGGTCCCTCTTGGTGTCCTTTTCCCAGGTAATTGTAAGCCCTCCATTTTTCTGCCTCTTTTTGTGTTCTTCGTCCCTCCCATTAGATTGTAAATTCCTTAAAGACAGGAACTGTTTTTTAAATTAATTGTATCACCAGCATTTCTCTGTACTTGACATGTAGTAAATGCTTAATATAAGTTTATTGGATTGCTTATTGAGTTATATGACTAAAACTTCTTAGTTTAGTAAATGCTTAATATAAATTTATTGGATTGCTTATTGAGTTATATGATTAAAATTTCTTAGTTTCTTAGAAGTGGAATGAATTGATATCTGGATCATGTCATTCAAACATATTTATAACAGATTATTAAGATAAGAAAAAGCCAAAAGAAACAATATAGTAAAAGAGTCCAAACCCCATTGCAATGAAAATCTTTGGCTTCTAGCCCTAGCCTATATGGCAGTATAACCTTAGACAAGTCACTATATTTATCTGAACATGTTTCCCTTCATCCCTAAGCTTAATTCTGGATTTAAATTTTTTTTAAAATCTAGTGTCTTCTCATCTTCTTTTCTATAACACTAGTTCTTGAACCTATTTCTTGTGTCTGCCCCACCTCATCCTTTTGGGGCACTTTTTTATTTTTGTGCTTCTGAGTCCATTTTTTTTTAAATAGTATAGTTTGAGTATGAAAGGTAGCATACAGTAGTGAATAGAGAGCTGGAGCAAGACTTGTGTTGACAATCGAATCCTTTGTTGTTTGGTGATTCTAAACAAATCACTTACCCTCTTAGTATTCTCAAGTAAGTCTCTGAGTTTCAAGTTATTGGTCTGCATTGGTAGGAAAATCTTTATGTGGATTTCTCTGTTCTTAGGAAATCACAAGTCCAGACCCTCTCCCATTCCCATCCCAGAAAAAAAGATTGATTTTAACTGTGATACTTCAAAAACACAATGATTTGTTTTGCTGTTGATGAAAAATTCATCCTCCTGCAACCCATGTCCTGATGGACTTTGGACTCAGTTGGGTTGGTTCCCCAGCCACATCAGGCTTCATTTCAAAAGCTGCTCAGGCTGCTGAGATCTGGATGAGCTTATAGATCATCATAATAACCTACCTCAAGAGAACAGAGAGACCACCAATCTATGAAAGACATTCAAGGAGGATTTTGTCCTTGATTTTAAAGTCAAGTTATGACATGTGCCTTGTACTTGAGGATTTGCCTCTTTTGTCCGACTTGTTGATGTTCAGAGAATCCTTACAAGCCTAATTTATCCAAGACACCATGGGACAATACATGATTTTCCCTTAAAAATATAACAATTATTCATTACTTTTCCAAATACTTATTAGGATAAATTAGGTAAATTCATAAAATACCTCAATATAACTGAACAAAAGAAATAATGCATCCAAATAATTTTGGATATATATACATGAGTGTATTTATATATAGATATACACAATTATGTTGTAAATCTGTATATACATACATATATATGTATATATATATATACATATATATAACATGTATAGATAGTCATATGCATTTGAAAATGACGGTATAAGTAAATAGAAGATGAGAAAGTTCTTTTTGTCTAATGATACCAAGATCCTTTTTACTCTAGTACTTTAATTCTGATTAATACTTGTTAGGTTCTTACTAAGTGCTAATGAGATAATGAGATGATAGGTTCTTACTAAGTGCTAAGTAGGTACTTAACAATTCTCTAGTTCCGGCCTTTAAAGGGAGTTTTACCCCTTTGAACTTCTGGGGAGGAGCTTAATGTTTAAAAGGAGCAAGTTCATTGGTAGAAGTAATCTTCCCACAAGCCCTTGCCTTATCCCGTGCCCATTCTCTGGGAGGATAACAGAGGGTGGCACTCTGGAGAAGTCTCTACTCTAGGTCAGAGTTGGCGGCTCTCTACAGGAAGAAGAATCTGGCGAGAGATTGACTTGAGACTGCAGATCTCCTCCCAGAGAGTGATCAGCAGTCTCTAGAGACAACAGAACATTACAAATATCTATAAAAATTAATGAGAATTGTTACTATGGTAAATCTGCATGGGGTGAATGCATTATTCCATTGAGCCTTTATTAATTAGACTTTTATCCATTTATTCACATTTCCTTAAACATGAGCAAAGTAGACACATCCATGAAATACTGCTTATGCTGCAGAGACTTGCTATTTCTTTCTCCAACTCATTTTACAGATGAGGAAACTGAGGCAAGCAAGATTAAGTGATTTGCCTAGGATTACACAGCAAATTAAAGGTCTGAGACCAGATATGAACTCAGGAAGATGAGTTGCCCTGACACTGTATTTTTTGAGCCACCTAATTATCCTCAGCTATATGTTATAAGATGCTAATTTCTGAACTAGTGAATTGTAGAAAAAGAAGGAAGAAGAGAGAGAGAGACACACAGAGAGAGAGAGAGAGAGAGAGAGAGAGCGAGCGCCAGCGCCCGACCTTGTTACTTCAGGACATAGTAATACCAGCAAAAGTGAATATGATTTTTAAAATAGTCAACTTATAGAAAAAAGTAGTTGGCATTTACAAATGTACATATATACATACTGCAGATGTAAATGGTGTACTGAGTAATAATTTAGAAGTGATATCAGAGTTATATGTTATATAAAATTTAAAATTATAGCTTGAATACTTTAAGGAAAAAGCTTGTTAAAAAAAAAAAGACCAATAAATAAATAATTGCACCTTATGTAAAAATGTATTCATGATAGGATTTTTGTTTTGTTTTGTTTTTATGGCAATTATATTGCTGTTATTTGCTTCAGGGACAGGAGAAGGGATAAGCATATAATGCATACTATGTGCTAGGTCTTATGCTAAGAGTTTGTTTTATTGTTGTTGTTTTACAAATAATTACCACATTTTGTCATCACAAAAACTCTGTGAGGCAGGTACTATTATTTATCCCCATTTTACAGGTGTGGAAACTGAGGCAAAGAGGATTATCGAATTTAAAAGGATCACACAGCTAGTAAGTATTTGAGGATGGATTTGAACTTGGGACTTTCTCAGCACATGTTTAGAAAATTCAAAGTTAAGAAAAAGGAACATATTTTATTGTTTTCCAGTTTCTGATGGTCAGGGGAAAAGAATGGAAATGGAAGCCTTAATATAGCCAAGCAATTAGAAGTAGGGAACAACAACCAAAAATTTTCACACATTTAGTCTGTTTCTCCATATGAATTTTGTTGAATATTTCTAGAGTCATCCAAATTGATCAAATAAGATAGTTTTCATATTAAGCAGTAGGCAGCTATAGTAGAGGAGATATAGAATATTAGGAATAGAGTCAAGAAGACCTGAATTCAGATTCTGATTAATTCTTACTAGCTGGAAAATAACTTCTCTACAAGATTGTTGAAAAGATCAAATGAGATTTTGTTTTTCAAAAGCACTTTTCAAATATTAAAGTGTTATATAAATCCTATATATAACATCTATTCATAATTTTTCACTAAAAACAATGTGACCAACAAAAAGAACATAGCCGATCTTAATGTTTAAGAAAAGTATCATTTACAAAATCCAGATACTCCTGCTATGTATGATTTGCTACTCAAAGTATTTTTCTAACACTTGAGTTTTAGTTGTAGTAGGAATTAACTTATTCAAAAACAGGATAATTAAAAGAAAACATTGGAACTAAGGAATTCTCATGTTATTGTGAAGATAAATTTCTCCTTATATGGAATTTAAAATATATGCCATGAAATATTAAAAGATTGATAAGAAAATGAATACCAAATGATTTTAATAATGCTAATAATCAATGAGTATTAATTATACTCATCAATTAGTTAATTAATAGCACAATATGCTATATTGTTAAAAAAAAATTGTTGTTGTTGTTGCTTTTCTTAATTCTAAGAGATCATACTTCCATTGTGCACATGGTTGGGGATTCAGTGTCCTTGTATTCATGAATGCTCTTTTTTTTAAAGTGCTGGTTATATTATATTTACCGATTTTTGGTAAATATTGCAATAATCCAATAGAATTCAAGTTCTCCTTAAGGAAGACAACTGTTTTCCTTTTGTTTATAAAGCCAGAGCACAGTGGTCCATAATTAGGAGGTATTTAATAAGTGTTTGTAGGATTAGGTTTTTTTAAATGTGCTTTTAATGCATTCTTTAGAAAAAAGAAGGTCTTAATGAACTTTCTGTGTTGGCTTTTACCTGACCCTTGCACATTCTGAGTGGAATCCATTTTCTCATCATTTTAAACAGCATTCAAGAAATATTTCTAAAATGAAGATAACCTTGGTTGTACCTTACCCTTCTGACATGAAGTTTTCTGTGCACAATTCCTTCAAATCAGGTCATTTCCATGACATATACAACCTTATCGAGTTTAAGCAAGTGGGATTGACTGAAATAAAGTGTCCTCTATATATTATCATTAGATTGGGAATTGAAGAATTGCATAGAATGATTACCAATTTGACATACTTTATTCAAAGATACAAAGTAACAAATGATTTCTGGCTTTCAATATGTTTGTTTGAGGCTTTAAATGCATCCAAATGCCTGACATGAACATGTAAAAATACTTTTTATATTCAGTAGCTTATCTTGTATGCCATTCTTTGGCATCTAAATAACTAACTACCAAAAAAATTACTAAAATGTCCTTGTAAAAAATATTAATGTCTTCAACTTTAATATTTTGAGGATTTTAAAGTATGGAGATATTTTGGTATATTAAATCTGAGTTTGTGCTTTTTTAATTCATGCTCTTTTATAAGCCGGGTCTTACAGGAAACATTACATGAATGAATAAATGCAAATAAGTAAGCAAAAACATTTATTAAATGCTTATAGCATATTGTATTAAATGCTAGGTATACAAATAAAAATCAAGGCAGCGTTGGCTCTCAAGGAGCTCACATTCTAATTGAGGGAGGCATCTAAGGGGCAGCTGGAAAAAGCTTAGTAGTTTTTAGAGGGCAATAGTGGGGCCGTGGTCCAGATACAGAAGTTCTTCATTGTTTTGTTATATGCTTGATTTCATGAAGTGAAAAAACTTGTCAGACATTTCCCATTCTATTTATAAATTTGAAGTTAGCTATTTGGGAGCTTTGAGCTTTAACAAGATGCATATTAGATTTCTAGAAATTCTTTTTATGTTAGCATAATCTACTTTTTAACCAGAAAAAGTGAGATCTTAACCAGAAAATGTGAGATCTAAAATGAGTTAGTATTGTTTTATTAAAATAGATTTCACCTCTGTAACCTGTTATATTTGACCAGATATATTAACAAAATCTGAATTCTACCATGAACTATTTATATTATACAAACAGCTTTTTTTATTGTTGTTAGAGAAGGAAAAAAGATGAAGAACTCATGTTCATAATCAGTTATTTGTTTTGTGTATCTTTCCCCTGAATCACCTTCTAATTATAACATTTGGAACATGGTAAAATAAATTCTCTAGATTAAAAAAAAAAACTCCAGTCACATGAGAATGGCAAGAAATACTTATAATTGGCATTGCACTTCTACTTCCTTTTCTCTTCCTTTCTTCTAAGTTCTATGTAGTCTTGTTTTCCAGCCTCATTTTTCAACGGAAATTTCCCTCTCCAAAATTACTGGTGATTTCTTAATTGCCAAATCTGATGGCCTTTTCTTGATTTTTCTTAACAATTGTTCCTCCCTATTCAACATATTCTTCCTCTTCCCTGGCTCCCTTTGGGTCCCAGCTCAAATTTCACCTTGTTCCCAGATAAAATTTCATCTTGTACAGATATTCTTTCCAAAACTCTCTTAATTTTTAAGGCTTTTTCTTTATTGATTATTTCTTAGTTTTCTTGTATATGATTTGTTTATCCATATGCCTTTGCATGCTACACTGCTTATTTGATTGTGAATTACTTAAGGGCTTTGTCTTTTGCTTTTCTTTGTTTTCCAAGTGCTCAGTCCCCTGTCTGCCACATAGTAGTATTTAATAAGTGCCTATTGACTATCTATGTAGCACTTAACACAGTTGTTCAATTCCCTTTTGGATTTTTACAACACTGTTCTCTTTTAGTTCTTTTCTCTATCTCCACTTTTTTTTTTCTTTGCCAGCTTTTCATTCATATTACATGCCCCTAACTGTGGATGTCTTCTGTGTTGGACCCCTTCTTTCTTATTTTTACTCTGGCCTATATCATTCAATGATCTAACCAGTGCCATATTTATCTTCTTTATGCAAATGAATCCCTACTTTATACTTCTAGCTATGGTTTCTCTGAGCTAGCTTTGTACCTTCAGCTGCCTGATGAATATCTCCAACAAAAGGTTCTGTAAGACTCTCAAAAGAGAACACATCATCTTTTCCCCTAATACTTCCCTATTATTATCAGGAGTCATCAATACCACTGTCCTCTGTCACCCATGGTTACAACTTCAAGTTTTTCTACAACTCTTTATTTTTACCCACTTCAAATATCTAATCCACTACCATCATTTCTACTTTTACAGCATCTCTTTTATGTGCCTCCTACTCTGTACTTATACAGCCACCATCCTAGTCCAGTATCTTGTCACTGAACTATGTCAGTATAATGCTGCTTGGTTTCTTCTCTTTTGTCTCTCCCCACTCTAGTCTATCATGCACTTAGCTGTCAAAGTGATCTTAAAGCACAAATCTGGCCATGCTATGACTGCTTAAGCAGGCTAGTGGCTCCCTATTTCTTCTAATATAAATATAAACTCCTCTTTTGGCCATGTAAGACTCAACATTATTTGACCTCTCCCTACCTTTCCAGACTTCTTATATTTTACTTCCTTCCATATATTTTCCAATCCAGCTCGGCTGACCTACTTGTAGTTCCTTGAATAGGATTCTACATTTCCTATTTTCATATTTTTTGCATTGACTGTCCCCCAAGTTTTGCCTCTTACTTTCTCTGGCTTTCTCTAAGACTCAGTTCAGATCTAGTCCATAGAAATAGAAAGCCTTTCCTGGGTCCCCCAGCTGCTAATGCTTCCCTTTCAGATTACCTTTATGTGCTCTATTTATTTATCTTGGTTTATATGAACCTAACTATGTTATCTCCTCTCTTAAAATGTGAATATCTTGTGGAAAGAACCTGTGTTCTGGAATTACTAGTTGATGTCCCACCAGGAAGGGGATCTATAGCTCCTGGTAGGAATTGGAGAAGAAAAGAGGTATTTATATAGTGATACTTGCTGTGTGCCAGGCACTGTGGTAAACATTGTACAAATATTATCTCATTTGATCCTCACAACAACCTTACAAGGTAGATGCTGCTTTTCTCCCTATTTTATAGTGATTAAGTGATTGTCCTAGAATCACATAGCTGATAAGTGTCTAAAGCCCAATTTGAACTCCAGGCTCAGTTCTCTATTCACTCAATCATCTAGATGCCTGACTTCAGGTGAGCAAGAAATGACTTCTCAATGACCCAGTTTTGACTGAGCCGTCTGGCATCTACTGGGATCTGGTCATAGTAGAGTCCAGGAGGATAAGGCTTTTTATGTTGCTTTCCAGTGTAATTAGGCTACTTTGTTACCACAAATAGACAAAGTAAATGTTAGAAGTTATTCAGGAATTTATGTTGAAAACAAATCTTATACTTAATGAAAATTCTGTATTCCAGTAGCAAAGAGAGACACAAGAGAAACAGAGGGGGGCAGGGGGAGAGGTTACTTGTTACTGTGGCAAAAGGAAATTCACTTTCAGATGGCCAGTGATGAGACTCTTCAAAGTTTAGCTAGCCTAGACCTCTGATAACACAGTCCATTGCCAGACTTCCTGTGCTTCACAATCCACTATCATAAACTTTGAGAAATGAAAGTTTTGTCCCAGTTCTGTACTTTGAGTTTTCAAAGTAGACATTCAATGGAGGAAAACATAAAGAGAGATAAAACACCAGTGCAAACCAATTACAGCTGTTTGTAGTAATATTCATATTTTCTAGCAAATGCTAACCTGAATAGAATTGTGATATGCAGGTGGGGTTAGTCAAAATAAGCTTCATAAGGAAAGTTAAGGAAATGGCATATTTGAAATACTATAAGTCATTACAGTCAAGTGATGTCTGTAACTAAACAAATTTGACTAGAGTACAAATTCTGAACCTGTTAAAAACAAGAAGAGTCCAGGTGTGGTGGTGAATGCCAGTAATCCAAGATGCAGCAGAAGCGTGGAGAGCAATTAAGAGGCTATTGCAATAACCCAGGAGACAAGAGACTTCATGTGTAAACTAGAGTGCTTGTTATGTGAATAGAGAAGGGGTCAGATGAAAGAGATGGTATGGAGAGAGAAAATATTTGGCAACTGATTAGATATGAGAAGTAAGCAAAAATGATAAAAGAAGTCAAAGATAAACTCAGCTTGCAAATTAGAGTGACTAGAAAGATGTTTGGGGCCATTGACAATAATAGGAAAGTTCTAATAGGATTTTGTTTGGGAGGAAGATAATATGAAGAGGCCTGTGCTGCAGACTTCACCTCAGGACTATTTTCTACTCACTTTGTTCCACCCAAAATAAAAATAAATAAGTAAATAAATAAATTTTTTACAAATTTAAAAAAAGGAGGGAGGACTCTCTTATCCTTCTGTTTTCTGTACTCTTGTGAGAGATTTCTGCTGTTATCAAGAAGTTATAAAGACTTAGACATGTGGTCATTGAGAAGATGTACAGAAAAAAGGAAGAAATGACTTGGTCTAAATATGGGTGACAGAAATCAAGGAGCTGAAAATGATGTTAAAAATAGCAAGTGATCTTGTCACCAAGGTGAAGATTCTGAGATGTATACTTACCATGTTGTACATTCCAGATATATATTCTAAGTTATTATTGGGTGACTTGTGGTGCTTTATGATGAGAGTATAAACAATGCTATTTAGGCATTCTTGGGACACTTATGATCCCAAAAAAAGTAGTATCAACCAATTCTTAGAGGGAAAAAACAACAACAGTTTCTCCTATTTTTTTAAATAAACTAGTATATGAGAAAAATTTATTTCTGTTTGCTTTGTTTATTGTTTTTATAAACTAGCCCAAGCCTTATCTATGGCTTTCATCCTGCCATTATAAACTTTCAATTGCAAAGCAGCTAGGGGCTAAATGATAAAGACCTTATTTACACAGGCTCTTCTTTGAGGGAGGTAATTCCTCTAGGCTTATCCCTTTAGTTTTGTGATTACCTTCCTGCTTGCTTTCTTGATTTTCCTAAAGCTCCAAGCTGAATAACTAACCAGTTTCCTACTCTAAACTTCAGTAGCTCCTTTTGACTTAAAGCAAAAAGAAACTCTTCTGTCTAACTTTTGAGGCCCTTCACAACATGATACCATATTGCCTTTCCAGACTTAAATACTTAGTCTCCTTCATGCACACTGTAATACAAGCCTCATATAGAGCACATCATTTCCCACATCTCTGTGTGTTCTACTGGCAATTCCCATGACTGGAATGTACTCTTTCTACTTACTCTTGATTCCATCAAAGCTCAAAAGCCATTTTTGACCTGAAGTTTTTCGTTATATCCTCAGGTAATAGTGCCCTCATCCCAAGTTATCATGTATCACTTCTGCATGTCTATATATGTATATGTTGTCCTCTCACAAGATTAATTATTAAGTTCCTTAGGGGCAGGTACTATTTCATTTGTATTTATATTCCCAGAGTGTAGCATAGTGTCTTGAATGTATTACACATTTAATAAATATGTGTTGATAGATTGTTTCCACAAATACAACAAACCTCAACACAACCCTCAACAATTCTTTATATCTCTTTCACCATTTTTGTCATCATCTGTTCCTCTGTTTTGAAGGCACCTCTATCTTTCCAATATCTCAGGTTCATGATTTTAGCATTATACTCAACTCTATACTTGCCTTCATTCTCCTTCACCCTCTTTCACCCTATATATTCCATCGATTATCAAAGCATGCTTATTCTTCCTTCATGATATCTCTCTCATCCAACCATTTCTCTCTACTCATGTAGCTACAGCTTTAGTTCAGGCTCTTATCATCACTCACTTTATGATGAGAGTATAAACTCTCTAATGGATCTCCCAACTCTAAATTTCTCATCACTTCAATCTATTCCTCACATTGTTATCAAAGTAAATTTTTCCTAAGGAACAGATTTAACAATATGACTAACCTACTTGATCAACACTACTTTTTTTCTTTCTTCTAGAATAAAATCTAAATTCTTTTATCTACATTTTAAAGTTCCACCCAACTCAAGCACAAACTGTTTTTTCAGTCTCATTCTATATTATTTCTCCTTTCTCACTTTACAGTAGAGCTACAATGACCTTCTCCCTTTTCCTCACACATGATATCCTATCTGCTATGTATCCCTCATTCTTAGCATGCTGTTCCTTCTTACCTCTACTTCATAGTTCCTCTCTTCCTCTGATGTATAATACAGGCACTTTCTTCAACATGAACCCTTTTCTAAATCCCTCAAGAACTGATGCCTTCCTGAGTATTTATTTATTTAACTATTAGTATTAATTAATCTGTATGATACATATGTGTCTATAAAGTCAGTCAACATTCATTTATTAAGCATGTTGGGCACTGTGCTAAAAAATTGGGAAATAGAAAACAAAAAAGAAGTACAATTTCTGCCCTCAAGGAGCTCATATTCTAATGGAGAAGAAAACTTGCAAAAGCTATCTATATAGATGGGGGGAACCAGGTAGTGCAGTGGATACAGTACCAGGCTCAGTTTACTAGTTGTGTGACTCTGGACAAGTCACCTAACTCTGTTTGTTTTAGTTCCTCTTTGGTAAAATAAACTGGAGAAGGAAATGACAAGCCTCCAAGAAAACCTCAACTGGGGTCATGAAAAGTCAGACATGACTGAAAAATAACTTAATAACACATGTGTGTGTGTGTGTGTGTGTATATATATATATATACGTATATATATGTACATATATATGTATGTACATATATTTATGTGTATATATATATATATATATATACGCATTGTAAATAGAAAATAATCTTATAAGTATACTAGCAGTGTGGGGAACTAGAAAAGACCTCTTATTTGAGCAGAATCTTGAAGGTTGGAAGAAAAAAAGGAGCTTTTGAAAGAGAAGTACTAATTTTCCTAGTAGGTTAACAAGATTTTTTTTTTTCAAAATTGTTCTATTTTTGGTTTTGAATAAAATTGCTGGAAAAAAAAGTATTTTAAGACAAGCGGTGATTAAAATATCCTTATTCAATTACATCTTAAATACACTTCCTGAACTGAAAAGCAGCATAAACTAACCAGGAAACTTATGTCAAATTCTTATGTAGTTTATTTGTAGAGGGAGGAAATTACCTATAAGGGACGAGAATGGAAACTAGACTATGATTTCATTGGTATAAGGAAAGAATACCCAAAATGCCAAAATTCCTTCCACCAATGCAGGTTGGAACCTCTTTAGAGGTCTTGACATTTGCCTAGAGTAATGAAGAGTCTAAGGACTTGCCCAGTATCATAGAACCAAACTATTTTAGAAGATCTTGAATTCATTCTTTTTGTGTATTTCTGAGATCAGATCTTTGTTATACTCTTCTGCCTCCAAATAGGTACATATAGACATACAAGTCAACTTTATTTATATAGTAGTGAGCCTCAAATTCTTCCCAAGTACTTTTTGTTTCACTAATACATATAACCTTCTTAGTGATATGGAATTCCAGAGGGAAAAAAAAAAAAGAACTCCTGACTCCAATAAATACAATAATTTAGATTGAAATCTAGATCTTCCTATATCCAAGGCTACCTCTATGCAATTAAGCTTCACTGCTTCTTGTTTTTTTTTTTCTTTTTAAATTTATTTTTAATACATATTGCTTTATGAATTATGTTGAGAAAGAAAATTCAGAAAAAAGGGGGAAAGCCATGGGAGAGGTTAAAAAAAAACAACAACAGAAAAAAGAAGTGAACAGAGAATGTGTTGATTTACATTCTGTCTTCTTCTGGATGCAGATGGCATTTTCTCTCCAAAGTCTATTGGATTTCCTTTAGATCACTGAACCACTGATAAGAACCAAGTCTTTCATAGCTGATCATGCACAATCTTGCTGTTATTTTGTACAATGATTCCTCATTCTGCTTGTTTTGCTCAGCATCAATTAATGTAAATCTTCCAGGACTTTCTAACGTCAGCTTGTCCAACATTTTTTATAGAGCAATAATAGTCCATTTTCTTCATATATCACAACTTGTTCAGCCATTCCCCAATTAATGGGCATCTACTCATTTTCCAATTCTGTGCTACCACAAAAAGAGCTGCTACAAACATTTTTGTACATGTGGGTCCTCTTTTTCCTCCTTTATGATTTCCTTGGGATACAGACTCAGTAATGGCACTGTTGGATATACATAGTTTTATAGCCCTTTGGGTATAGTTCCAAATTGCTCTCCAGAATGGTTGGATCATTTCACAACTCCACCAACAGTGGACCCATCCCCTCCAGCATTTATCATTATCTTTTCCTGTCATTTTAGCCAATCTAAGAGGTATAAGGTAGTATCTCAGAATTGTTTTAATTTATATTTCTCTAATCAATAGTGATTTAGAGCATTTTTTCACATGAGTAGAGATGGCTTTAATTTCATCATCTGAAAATTGTTCATACCATTTGATCATTTATCAATTGGGAAATGACTTGTATTCTTACAAATTTGACACAGTTCTTTATGTATTTTTAGAATGAGACCTTTATCAAAAACATTGGATGTAAAGATTTTCCCCAGCTTTGTATTTCCCTTTTAATCTTGGTTCTATTGGTTTTGTTTATGCAAAAACTTTTTAAATTTAATGTAAGTGAAGTTGCCATTTTGCCTTTTATAATGTTCTCTAGTTCTTCTTTGGTCATAAATTCCTCCCTTTTCCAAAGATCTGATAGAGAAATTATCCTTTGTTCTCCTAATTTATTTATAGTATCATTTTTATGCCCAAATCATGTACTCATTTTGACCTTATTTTAGTATGGGTTGTGAGATGTAGGTCTGTGCTGAGTTCCTGACATATTATTTTCCAGTTTTTCCAGCAATTTTTGTCAAAGGACTTCTTTTTCCAGAATCTGGAATTTAGGGGTTTATTAAATACTAGATTACTATAGGCCTTGGTTATTGTGTCATGTGTATCTAATGTATGCCATTGATCTACCATTATATTTTTAGCCAGTACCAAATGGTTTTGATGTTTGTTGCTTTATAATATAATTTTAGGTTTTGTATTACTCTACTTCTCATTTTTTTTTAATGCTCTACTCTGATTCCTTATTTTTGTTTGGAGGGGATGCTGAGTTCTTGAACTCTATGCTAGTAAAGTTCTGATTCTAACAGGCCCTTCCAAATCGAAAAGGCATAAAATACAATTCTTCCACAAACTATCATATCTGGAACAATAATCATAATTTATTTGTTTTTAGTATTTGGACACTTATAAATGTTCATAGGATTGAATTTATACTGTGATTTATTGACAAAACTGTGTTTTAATTATTAGTACATTTACTATATATCCTTTTTACAAATAAGAAAAGGTTAAGTGACTTGTAAGGATCCCATATGGAACTCAATGAAACATGCTGTCTTTCAGCCTAGATTAGTTTAGAGAAACTAATCACCAGGATTTTACCCTGATATTAAAAATATTTTGAACACAGGAATCAATAAGGTATAGAAAAATTGTCATCTATGTGGATGAAAAGATACAATACAAGTAAATACACAGTAAATATAAGTATACAATACAAGTAAAACCACAAATCTTTTGAAATATTTTATTTTGATATGGGTATATTTCATTCTCAGAATAGCAAATTAATATCCTTAGTTTTATAGTTGTTAGCCAATCATAAAATCTAGAAAAAAACTAGAAAAAAAACAAAACTAGAAGGGACTTTTAAATAAATTAAAATAGGTCTTCTCAAGCAGTTCATATTTGAAAATGATTATTCTCTATAGCATTCATGATAGATGACCATAGCACAAGACAAAGGAAAAATATCTAAAAATCTGAAAAAACCTTCAATGATAGGGAATGCACCAACTCCTGAAGCAATCAATTCCACATTCATTTCTCAAGAAGTTCTTCCTTATAGAAGGAATTCTCAGAATTGGAAGTAACTTAAAAATTATGTAGTCTTTGACCCTCTAATAAAACTAGAACCATTATTCCTGCCATTCTAAAAATTGAGTTATTTGATGAGTTATTAAATGCATTCATGTTGCTCAAAGTCTGGAGACTGGTCTCTTTTTACTTCCTCATTAGAATTATTTGTGTCTGTTTTGTCACAATTTTATTCTTGAGAACATCTTTTCCCTCTTGACCTAAGTTCTCTATTAGAATCTTAAGGCCATGATATTGTGTACTTATTTTTTATTATCATTCTGCTTACATTTCTCTGAACTCTTTGAAATGTGATCTGCTTTAGGCTAAAATGAGTATTAAAATGTACCTAGTCGTCCTTTCCTAAACTTTCAGAAATTCAAAGATGGCATGGTCATCTCTGATAGTTTTTATTTTTAGCTTAGTAAGTAATTTCTTTTTGTTAGTTAATAGTAGCTTCAGAATAGCATATCAGTTTAAAGGGAGATCTCTAGTGAAGTTCTTTTAGATATTTTTCCTTTGTCTTGTGCTATGTAAGTGTTTTTATCAGTGACTTAAATGAAGGCATAAAGAATATACTTAACAAACTTGGAAGAAATAATTAAAAAGATTGATGACTGAATCAAGCTCTGTAATCTTTATAGGCTAGAATGCTGGGCTTAATGGAATAAAATAATATTTAATAAGGATAAGTATAAAGCTTTACACTTGTGTTGCAAAATCACTTTAATAAACTCAAGATGGGGGACATAATAGCAAAGTAGTTCATCTGAAGAAGATCTGAGAATCTTAGTCTGCAAACTTGACAAGTAGATAGTGCAATATGTCTGCCTGGGGGAGGGGGAGAGAAGCATTTTGCCTTATGCTACATAAATTAAAATAGAGTCCAGTGTAAAGAAGATACCAGTTCTGTGGTATTCTTCATTTAACACACCACTTCTGAAGTATGATGTTCAATTATGAGTACTACAAAAATGAGCAAATAATGGCCCAGATGAGGACAACAGGGGTGGTAAACATGGATATTGAAGGATTGTGCATGTTTAGCTTGACAAGGAATGTTTTAAGACAAAGATTTTGATAGTTACCTTCATATGTTTAAAGGATTGTCACTTAGAAGACTGAACGTGTTCTGTAAAACAGTGTAGAACTTGGAACAGTGGAGAGATGTTGAAAAAAAAAAAAAAAAGCAGATTTCAGTTTGATTTACAACAAAACCAAACAAAACCTCTTTAAAAGAATTAGAGTCTTCCCTGAGTAGAATGGACTACCTTTGAGCTTGATAAGTTCTTCCATTAAATTCTTCAAATGAAAGCTGAATGTCTATGTATGGTAGCTTTTGTAGATACAGACAGGATTATCATACAATCAAAGTTTTAACTGAAGGATCTTTGTCTCAGAGATTGTGTCTTTTGGTTCAACTTCTTCATTCTTCATGTTTGAAAGATGAAACTGTCTTTAAAACAACTGAAAAAATTCTTATCTGATCTGCTTTTAGCAAAGGTTGTATGTATCTCAAGTTTTTGATCTGATGTTCTGGAATTTTGTTTCTTAGTTGTTTTAATTTATTTACTTTTTTATTCATTCATCATTCATTCATTTATTATGCCTTGTTTATACTTTATCACATTATTACTATTTACTAAATATTCATAATATACCAGATACTATTCAGCACATATAGGATCCTTGCCTTCTAATTTATCATATTTCAAATTGCTAATAACTTTCCTTATTAAAATTATTTAAATAGCAATTAAGATCAAAGCTTCTTAAACTGTGGATTGTGATCCCATGTGGGGTCACATGACTGTATGTGGAGGTGGCAAAAATACCATTTTATTATGAGTAAATATTTAATTTGCATGCCTATTTTATATACCTCGATACCTGGGTTACATAAAAATTTCTTGGCAAAAAGAAATTATGAATGAAAAAAGTTTAAAAAGCCATTCTCTCTATATTTTGGTAAAATCTGATGTCATAAATCATTTCCTAATCTCTATAGATCTGTTTAATTGCAGTGATTTCTTGTGAATTAGTCTTTTTGTTGATATTTGGAAGTGAATTCCCAATAACATTTTGACTGTCTGAAGAGGCACTGTGAAATAGAATTTTGAAGAACTCCTGAAAGTTTTTATGAATGGATTTTTTAAAATCATGAATTATTCAGATTATTCACTGCTGATTTTGTTAAATAAAGGGCAGACACGGTTGTTAACTTTGGCCTTCACAGAGCCAGTTACTTACCTGTGTTTAGATGGTCTCAGATTTAACTTGTTTTCTTGTTTTGCCTTTTAAAGTGAATACTTGAGTGTTTACTTTTTTTCATTAAAAATGCTGTTTGAGATCTACCTTAGCAGATATTCATCATTAACCTTTTAACTAGAAATCAGTAAACTGAACATAATTTTGTGAAGAAAAACTGTATCATAAAAAAGATGTTTCTGAATGGTAAAGAAGCAATTATTTAAGTAAATTGTTCACATTTAAGTATGTTTTTTTTAAAATCTAAGCACATTGATTATGTTCCTTTGAATTAAAGCAGATGACATGGGATACTATAGCACTATGACTTAGCAAGCATGAACTGTTAAAAGCTTTGTTTTCTTCTGAGAGATTATTGAAGTTCCCAAGGAGTTCAGCTTCTGTTTGAGTAGGCCTCAATCTTTCAGAGTTAATTTAAGAATGAGAAGAAATGAAAATGATCATTGATTTCCATGCTGTCCATTACAGAAAACAAAATTGGTCTAAATACTGACCTTCACTTTTAAATCATTTGAGTCAGAAATGAACAGGTGAAAATATTCTGTCCTTGATTGTACTTTGGCCTGAGATGCTTATAGGCTGCGGACTAAGTGCCAATAGCAGCAAAATTCTCACCCCCTCCTGATACTATAGAAGTCAGCAATGGGTGTTCTTTGGCTAAAATGGCAAATTCAGCAGGAGTTTTTTGATAGGGTTTTACAGAATCTTTACCATAGCTATCAAGAATTTTATTCAGCAGTGTTTTTGAAAATCTACTTCTGTGTAGAAGTAACTATATAAAAATGACCAAAGCTGTGTTTAAAAGTATTTTAAACAAATCCAAATTGTAAATTTCAGCAGCACTTATTTTATAGTTAACATAAGCAAAGGCTTATGTACACATCCATATATTCAGCATTCATATGTTTTATAGTTCAGAATTTTATTTCCATATTAACATAAAGCCTTCCAAAATGCCTAGTTTTGTAAAGTCAGTTCACCATACAAAGCCACCATACATCACTTAGGTCTGTGATGAAAGAATGGAATTGCAGCTGTGTGAGTACTAGAATACCCAAACATGAATTAAACTCACAAGCATTTGGCAATAGTTCAGAAAAGGAGCTTAATCTGGTTTCATCTGAGACTGCTTTTATCTGTTCTACAACATCCCCCCATGATGTTGTGTCTGATATCTGATCACAACGTAATGGGAATGACGTAAAAATCAGAGAAAACCCTAAGAAACCTAAAGAAGTTTCCCTTTTCAAAAGGATTTCTTTTCAACTGATAGTTTTCAATTTTGAAATTCAAAGTCATTGACCTATTGACTAAATCAATTATAATTCCCCCCCAAATCTACTTATTTTACTTTCATCTCTCTCATATTTATAATTAAGGGTAAATGTAATAGTTTTAAAGAACTGTACCACCCACTCAATATTCTTAAGGCACCAATTGAAATGATATAGTAGTTAAGTGCAAGATAATTTAAAAGTTGATAGTGCAGCCTTCAAGAAATTTGTTCTATATTTACCATTCAAGTATTAATCTCATTTGAGATATATTCTCCT
Source organism: Sminthopsis crassicaudata (assembly GCF_048593235.1). NCBI lineage: Eukaryota > Metazoa > Chordata > Mammalia > Dasyuromorphia > Dasyuridae > Sminthopsis > Sminthopsis crassicaudata. The sequence continues at coordinate 379,929,600 of NC_133617.1, read as the reverse complement.
TTTCTATTACTCAGGTTTAACTCAGGGTTTCATTTACTGGGTTGTATGGACAAAGTTCAGTGGTTGATCTGAGATTTGACAAAAGCTTTGTGGGTGGAGCTAAAATAAAAAGGAGGCAAGGTTGGGAGCAGGTTAGAAGCACAGTCAGACCCAGATCCTGTGTAGCAAACAAACAAACAAAAATTCATACTGACAAAGAGCCCTGCAGGATGCCTGAATCTGGCACATGGGTTGCTATGCTAAGATTGGCTCTTTGCTGTTAAATGAAAAGCATGAAAACCTGACTGATAAATTCAGGTCATTCCCTTCTTGGTTTTGAAGATTTTAAACAAAATTGAAACTGCTTTGCCATGAAGGAAAATGGGGGCCCCATTAAGGGGATTTCCTTTATTATTTTAAAGACTGTTTAGCCAAATAGAACACTATGACTTTAAGATTTACAGGTTAGCTCTGAGAGATGCAACATCTTGTTTCCAGTATTTCCTGGCAGAATCTGGCAGCTTACTGGTGGGACCCAACGAAACCACAGAACATGAGCTTGCACTATCTGAAAAGCTAGAACCATCCTAATCCTATTTAACACAAGGATTAGAATATTACTTCAAAAAAGTAGAAATGGCACATCTGAGCTTAACTTTCAGACATTATTATTAAAAATATATGTGGTAGTATTCAGAATCTAGAAAATCAGGAATTTTATTTAAATTTTTAAACTTGATGCTATTCAATATTTTAAAAAATTATTTTAAGTGTCAGATTCTTTCTAGAGCCTACTAACACTTAAGTTGTTGCTGTTTTTTAGTCTTTTTCTTTGTGTCAGACATTTTGGAATCTCTTATAGGCTGAACAAGTAACTACCCGTTGTTTTTTTTTTACACAATATTTTACACTGTATGTGCCTGTGTGTGTGTGTGTGTGTGTGTGTGTGTGTGTGTGTGTGTGTGTGCAAACAGAGAGAGAGAAAAAAAAGAGAGACAGAGATAGAAACAGAGAGATGGAGATAGAGAAAGAGAAAGACTGAGACTCTTTTGCTGGAATCTGGGAAAAGTCTCCTTAAATGGAAGAAAATAACATATATATAGCCTAGAAAAATGACTTATTTTAAGGAAAAACAAAGACTTTTAAAAGGAAGAAACTGGAGGATGCAAGTTTAAAATCACTAAACAAGAGATACTAATACATCTAAAAGTGACAATTGTTCTTCAACCTATGAAACTATGAATAGGACTGAGTAGGAAGTCACTAAACAGTCTAATATTCCATATACTAATCTTGTTAGTGACTCTCACTTAAAGTAGCAAGAATTTTGAACAAATGCAGTTATCAAAATACTTTTTTTAATCTTTCCACAATTCTGTTGGCTGTGCTTCAAAATATATCATTTATCTATATGCAAATATAGCTCCATTCTTAATAATAGAAAATATTTATAACTAACCTGAAGACTGAACTAATAGTCAAAGTCATGTTAGTCACATTTCTTACTTCTTTGGGTGAGAAATTTATGCCTACTAGAAATTCTAGAAAAATTTCCTTGATTTCATAAAGCTCGTCTCTGAGAAAGAAGTGAAGAAACCATAAGAGAAAGGAAAGTATGCAGATGCCAGGTGTGTGTTAGCTATGTGGCAGATAATTGTACTTTACTACAATAAGTTTGTGACTCAAAAAATCAATTTTGAACTAACATTCTATGGGATTTTAAAAAAAATATATGTTTTATTAGATATTGTATAAAATATTAAAAATGGAATCAGTAAAGGAGAATGTCAATACTGAGTAGTTATTTTAGGTATTTCTCACACAAAAAAAAACTCTTGAATTTAAAATTGATATTTAACTATATGGTCATGGAAAAGGTATGTTTTAATTTCTGATTTTCCAGCTTATGGGTCATATTTGACCAACTGCTTTCATTGGAAGACATGCCACTTTGTTGAGCTATTTAGGAATCAAAAAGACTATCTTAATTTAAAACAAGGACCCTTTGTTTTAGTTGGTGACTGCCTTGTGAAATTTTTCAGTTCTCAGCGGGTTAACCAGGGAACAGGGGCAGAGTCATAATTGGCCTATTTAGAGTATTTTGCATGTGAATAGTGTGTTAGTGAAGCATTACTAAGTCTGTTGTGAGTGACATGGTGATTAGAATTTAGATTAGGGAAAACACATTCTGTACTTTATCAAGTACAGTAATTAGTTCAGTCAGTAAAAGTTGATTACAAGTAACGATAAAGTTAGATTTTTGGTACTTAATTTTAAAATTTCTTTATTAAATAGTAAATTTGTTCTTAATATAAATGGTAGTATCTACACCTGTTTTATTGCATATCAGAATAATTAAAAGAACAATGTGTTCAATGCAGAGTATAATCAGGGGATTTATGTATTTTGGGTAAGTTTCAATGTAGTTTATAGAACATTTAATATTATACAGTATTTTTCATGTCATAATATCATAAGGTTTAATAATGTTATATTGTAATTAAAGTGATCTATGAAAGTTTCTGAATGTCCAGGTAAATTTTGTTTCTGTGAGTATTTATCTCTTGATTTGGCAAGAATCCTCAGGAGATATTCTATTTTGTTCCTATTTAGGCTAAATCGTCTAAAATTTTTGTAAATTTTTATAATTTCTAAAATAATTAAATTTTATGTATAATTTGCATTTTATGCCATAAAATTTATTCATTAAAAAACCTTTGTTATATGTAGATAAACTTCTAAATACAATAGAGCTACTTTTAAATACACATTGATACATCAACTACAGAATTAAGTTTTCCTATTCTAAATATTCAAATTCATTTTTGGCTTCTACAAAAGACATGAACAATTCACAGATAAAATTCCTGAATCTGGTTAAATGAAAATTAATCTTTTGTAAATGACATTTTATCATAGTATCAATGAAGAATACTGAAGTCATTGTGTTATTTTAAAAGAATTTTAAAACAAAATACCTTCTACCTTATTTTCTAATGTAAGGAACTTAAAAGTCCTTTGTGATGGCTGTTTTAGACAGATTTTTTTAATGCTTCAGTTTAGCAGATGCTGTTTTCTTTATTCCATGGGTTTAAGTGCTAACAATCAGTTCCAGAGAGGTGGGGGAGTTTGGGGGGGGGGGAGTTAGAGGGAAGAGAGAATAAAGAAAGAAAAGAAAAACTTAACCATATATATTCTTTCTTTCTTTTTATCCCTTTTAGCAAAGTCTCCTTGGAAGTGACATGGATATGGGCAATCCAGGAGCTCTCTCACCATCCAAACCTGGTTCCCAGTACTATCAGTATTCTAGCAATAACCCTCGGAGGAGGCCTCTTCACAGTAGTGCCATGGGTGAGTTCTTCATATATTTGAATTCATGATTTGGGCTGATGCGGTTTTTAGGAACACATGACAAAAGAGAAAAAAAAAAAGCTGTATTATTTGTTTAAATCTAAAGATATTGACTTGCTTCCTAACCTAAATATATAGATCACTTCTATATATTAGGCTGAGATATCAGAAGCTTTATTCTCTGTTAGCTTTTCTGTATTTTTCTTTGGCAGAATAAAAAAGATCAATTTTTAAAAATAAATACTGAGAGAAAACAATATTATAAATAAAACCATTAATATTTTGAATTCATTATCCTATCAAAATAGCAGTTTTTACTTTTTTGTTTGTTTTTTAGTTCTCAAAAAAAAAAAAGAGTTAATGGTATCTGTGGCATTTTACCAACATACTTTAAAAAAAACAAAAAAAAAATACTTCAGGCTAAAATGCTAGCAGCAATGACTAGGTGCTTCATGGTATAGCATATGTCATATAGGAAAAGCTTCTGTGACTCAAAAGTCGTTCATCTTTTTGCAGAAGTACAAACAAAGAAAGTTCGAAAAGTTCCTCCGGGTTTACCATCATCAGTAAGTACTGTCTTTTTTCAAATGGCTATTGCTGGGTTGTTGTTTTACATATACACATATATTATATTTTATCATAAGATAAAAGTGAATTATATTGTATGATCCGGATCAACATTTGTTCATAGAAAACGTAGATGAAGTAGGAAGAACCTGAAAATGCTGCCATTTTAAATGATAAAATGATTAATTGCCAATGTGGAAGAAGGGGTGGCCATGTGATTTTCAGCAGGGTAAGCTCTGATGAGAGCTTTTGAAAAGGTGCCTAAAGTTTGAGGAGTTTTACCTGTTAGTGTCTTTGGATGGAATGAGCATTAGTTTCATGTATTGGTTAAATGCTTTGTCAGTATTATGATGATTTATGGATTTGCATGCTAAAGAAGATTTGTGGAGAGGATTTAGAAGAAATTTACATGGTTTTCAGCACATAGTGCAGGGAAAACATCTTTATTTTCTACTGAGAGTGTTGAATGAAGTCTGTAAAGGTACTGCACCAGTAGTTCTCTGGATATGTGATATCAGGTGACAACTAGAAGAATCCAGCTGTAACCAAAAGCATTCTGGGTTATTTAATAGATGGAGCTATGTGCAGTGGTTGCTGAGAGTTTCTCTGTATTCCCCAGCCCCAAAGATATAACGGAAGGACAACCCAAATAGTTTTCCCCAGGCAAAAGCTAGAGGATATTTTAGCTATATAATATAGATGGTTCTTGTTTTAAGTTAATTTACCTAAATATTTTATTTAGCCTTTTGTTTAGGAAGATTATTTCTAGTGATATTCTTCTGGGCAAAAATATATGATGACTTTTTTTTTTTCATTCTTAAAGACCTAATCTGGAACAAAAGAAATTATTCTGACATATATTTTTTACATTTATTTAATTTAATTCCACAAGGTGCTGGCAGCCTCTCAAAAAATATCATATTAATCAAGATATAATCATGTGTAGTTATATTTCTAAGTCATATTAAAATATTTCAAAATATGTTCACAATTGTTACAGAAATAAGTTTTATTATAATCAGAAGACTAATGGATTTTGCACGTTTATTGAGATCAGATAAATCTAAACATTTGTGCATTTCATTTGGTCTCAACAATAAATTTATAAATTTATTAAATTGAAGTGTGTAAGAGTATTATAGTTGCATAATTTGATAATATTGAAGGAACATTATGGAAACTTTAGATATATGATATAAATATTGACAACATAAAATGCTAGCAGTAATGGTCATCAAAGTAATTTTGGACAGCCAAAGTTATATCCTTTCCTTCCACCAGAAAATGTCAACATAATGAATTTTTATTTTAAATAGATTTGTTTTTTAAATGGTAAGCTCCCTAAACCCCAAGGTTTTTAATGAGTTTTAAAACTTAAAGTCAAAAGAAGATTTAATTTGTATAAGTTCTTAGTTTTTAGTAGTTTTCATAGCAATTTTACATAATACAGTTCTACATAATGTGAATATTTTTAAAGGCAAAAATTACATCTTTCAGTGATCTGAAATAATCACGCATTGCTACAAGGAACAAGTGCTTAAAGATGTTGTGTCTTAATTTTCTGTCATATATTAAAAATTAACTGTTGAATTTTTTCTTGTGTTCAAAATTATGCAAATTTCTTTCCACTACATAAGTAGTGCATTTGTGTGGTATTAAGTCTGTTTTGTACTTGCTTAATCATTGTCAGACAACAATTTTCCATAATTTGTCATGAATTAAAAATATTTCCCTGTAGACAGCTGACCATTTTAGGACAATTACACTGGTACTATTTTACTCTTGCTCTACAGTGAGTTATTGTAGTGTTGTTGAAGTGTTGTGATATGTTCAGGAAAATCTGAATGCCACCCTGTTCTAAACCGATATTGCCTAGTAATTAGAACTCAGTCATGGAATGTTCAGCTTGGATTATTCTATCCTTCTGCTCTGGTAGCATGTTCAGGAGATGCTCTTATTGGGACATTCAATTCAGTCTGAAAGATTGATGAAACTTTTTAAGTAAATATAATTTTTATGTGAATGAATAAATACAGGGCGAATTTTGCTTTTGGTAGAATTTTTGTTCTGGTTACTTTAGAATTTAAATTATTTGAGTTATTAGTATTTGAAGATGAGGGAAATGCAGTTTTAATAGCAATTCAAATCAATGTATTTTTATTCATTTACATTGGCTTTATTATACCCACATTATTACTTATAACTTAGAGCTCTTTCACAAAAACTACATACCTTAAATACTTAACAAAATGTACTAATTCACCTGCTGGCAGATTACATTAGAAAATGAGAGTCTGATGCATTAAGCCCAATAAGCCTCTATTTCTAAATTAGTCAAATCAGTTCTATTTCAACTTAAAGAAAATGATGGATATTTATTTGATAACATGAACCAGTATTTGTATAGTAGATAATGAAAGGTTGGGGACAATGAAAAAAAAATTACACGTTCTTTTAAGAACATGTAGGACCAAATCTGTCTGTTTATTGTGTCATCTGATTTGATTTTTTAAAAATAAAGTAGTCCACTTTTTTCTCCTAAAAATTTAAACCATAAAATTCCATTATCAAATTATTATTCACTATAGGTTTAAAATACAGAGTTATGGTTGAAATTCTATCCATATTTTACAAAACTCCATTATTCTGGGATGATCTAGGGAAGCTTAAAGATTTGCCTCAACTTACTTGAAAATTCTGCAGCATCTATAAGAAAAAGAAAATATAGACCTAGTTCCACAGTAGGTTTGGTAAGATAAATCAATGTCTTTTGTTTTGCTTTTCAATCTGAGATCTCAAAGCACTTAACATGATTCATTTAGGTGATGATTTAATATCCATCTTATAACTTCTACTCCTATAGGTAAGAGGGGGAGGGAGGGATATTGACATCTATATTGAAGATTAATGGAAGAAGCAAAGTCTGTAGAAAATATCACCTCATTTCCCAGGAGACCTTTGTTCAGTATTTCAGAATATTTTTCAAGTTATTAATGTCAGTCTTCATAAACTTTCTTTTAAAGAGCTTCTCAATTTATTCTTATTTTTAAAAAAATACTTATCTAATTTGTTGGATTTATTTTTGGTTTTTAAGTACAGTTTTATTTTCCAAGTCAAAGCTCAGTATATGACAGTTGTAATTTTCATCAAATCTTGCATGGTTTGAGTTTTCATACATCCTTCATCTTGAAATAAAAACTTGGTAAACTTGCTGCCCTTTCTACACATTTATTTATCATTGTATCACTAAGTGAAAATTCTTTAGTTCAAGTAAGAACTAAAGTTTAGAATTAAATATCTGCCATTAAACCAAAATTTTTAAAAATCCTATCTTGGTAAAAAAAAATTATTGCATTATCACTAACTACTAGCAAAAATTAATGACATATCATCCTTCAAAAAACAGCAAGACACTGCCACATCTTTCCCACTTAAAATACTCTTCATGCTTCTTGAAAAATCATCTACTTTGTGACATAAAAAAGTGCAACATAGGTGTTTCTAAAAATTTTACAGCCCCTGATTAAAAATGAACATTTAGTAATCTGTTTCCTCACTCTACTTTGGTAACTTGCAATAAATGTACCTGGCAGGTCTAAGCTTTCAGCTTCAATTATGCTACCTTCAGGTGTTCAATAAAATAGTCAGAAGTAATACTAATAATCAAAATTTTAATTACTTTTTTCACCATTATTTCAGTCTGGTACCAAAAAAAAAAATAATTGGCCCCATGGAATACAAATCTTTCTTCATAGAAACAAAGTTTAGTAAATATGTAAAACTATCCCTCTTCTCCACAAACTTTTAATAAATCATCATCTGTATTTTTAAATGTAATCTTATGTATTGAGATTTTTCCAAGTGGGTTTTTAAAATGCTTTAAGTATTCAATTTGGCAAAATATATATCCAGAGATAAGGATATCTTTGATCATCTAGTTTAAAATCTTTTCCACATTGAAGATACTAAAACTTGATTTGATCAGGATAAACTAGCCAATTTTAAGCCTCTGAATTAGTTATTATCTGAATATGAAGTATAAAAATATTTGTATAAGATTTCAAATTCTCCTATGGTTGTTATAAGTAAAACATTATTAGAAAAAGATTCTAAAGCCTGAATTTTTTCAAAAAATACATCATTTAAGGATTCAGTAAAAGATTAGGCAGTGTTTAAAAGTATTAAAAGATCTCTGTAAAAATAAAATTCCATAATAGATATAATTAACTGAAGCAAAAGAGATGTTAGAAAAAGACTTTTCTCATTTGTAATCTAAAAACTTCCAAATGGTTAGACAGTTTCCAAATTCAGTAGCCATGGTTGAAACTGAGGAGAAGAAAATATTTATTACATAATAAACTTTTCCAGCTCATTAGGATGTTAATATGAAGTCTTTCTCCTTCCTTCTCTCTCCCTCCTTCTTTCCCTTCCTCACTCCTCCTTCCCTCCCTCTATCTCTCTGTCTTTCTGTCTCTGTATCTCTCTGTCTCTCTCTCTCTCTCCTTCTCTCTCCCTTTTCTCTATTTATGTGTGTGTCAGAAATTTTTCTCTGTCTCTTTCTCTCTGTGTCACACTCACTCACACACACACACTCACACAAACACCTTTATTTAAAGTAAAATATGCCACTTAACAGTAAAGAAAATATGTCAGGTCTATGTTTCATAGTAAAGTAAGAAAGTAGCCATTAGTCAAATAAAAACTAAAATCAATTAAATATTTTAATAATTTTACATATATGCACACCAGAAATGTGGGACTTTTATATCAAATTACTAATATTAGGTAAGCAGATTTTATTCATCTTTAAATACACCATGCCCATTTTCTGCTTCATAATATGGAAAGATGAGAGGATTTTTTTCTTATGTAAAAGGGTTGTTATTCTGAAGTTCATATTGGAGTTAAGATAATAGAAATAAATTTTATATCTGAAAAGAAAAATTATTTTCACATTAGGTTTTTCCTATGTGCAGAATGTGAGATTTCAGTTCATTCCGAATTACATTCTTCTGAATTACGTGACTGTTTTGAAAATATAATAAAAGTTATTAGCATGCAAAATGCTATTATTTCTACACTATTCAGGCAGATCAATCAATCAGTAAACATTTATTAAGTACCTACTATGTGCCAGGTTGTATGCTAAGACTTAAATATAAATATCTGATCACAGTTCTTCTAATACTAAGGAAATTTACTTTCAGGGCTGTTTATTGTACTGCATAATTATAACTGATAAGAGTTATGAGTCTCTGCATTAGCGTATATGAGATTTAAATTTCAGAATCTGTAAAATCAAGCCTAAATCTTTCTGAAGATTACTATCCTATGATTGGAAAATGATTTAAAAGACAAAAAGAATTCACACAAATATATGACAATGCAGCTTATCCTTTAAGCATGTTGCGAAAGTTAGGTTTCAGATTTTTGTACTTCATTTTGGAATTTGATGAGAATATGTTTCTTCTCTACTATCCTGCATCATGAAGTAAGGTATCTTGGCATTTTATTGACTGAATATGACATCCTATTTCTTACTGGTATATTGTTACCTGAGAGAATAACTTTGAAGAAGGAAATGAATGAATGTGAAGAACCAAAATTAGATATACATATTATATGGACTATGACAGTTTTCATGAAAATGTGCAAAAAATCTGTGGGAAAAAATAACCAGAATATTCTCTTGTTTTTTATAGAAATGTATTTTACCCCCTCTTAAAAACAAAACAAAACAAAAACAGCCCCATAGCCAGTATCCTCTTGATAATTGTGATATGAGTCCTTCCCAAATGATTTCCTTCTGTGTGTGATCTATTCCAGGTGACTTTGGGACTACTATAATGTAATATTTAGTTATATGGTACATACCATAAAAACATATGTATATGTGGGAAAGTGCTTCTTTTGTTTTGTGGTATGTATGTATATGTAAAATATTTGCTAAGAATTGTTATTAAAATTCTGATAGTAAAATAGCCTTGAGAAGCTATACTTAATATATTATATTTCATTGAAGTTACACTTCACTAAAGAGTGGAATTTGTCATAGTCTCGAACCTTATCAGAATGATTAAGTTAACCAAAATGCTAAAGAAGCTTATTATAAGAAATTTACACCTCTGACGATTCCACTCTTCCCTTCCTTCTCCCATGAGCCCAAAAGCAGCAGTAGAAAAATGTTTCAATTTCCAACCTATGAGCCATAGAGAAATGAGAGGTTTTATATATATATATATATATATATATATATATATATATATATATATATATATATATATATATATATATATATATATATATATATATATATATATATATCAAAAGTCATCATTGTGATATTAATTTTTAAAATGCAAGATAATAAAAATATTTGTTTTATATATATGCAATAAGAATTATTTATATTAATAGATATAGTTTCTATAGACTAAATAAATGTTATATACATGCATACATACATAGACTTAATTTTAGATTAGAACTAGACTTTTCTTGCTATAAGGAAGGGAACTTCTAACATTTTTCTTAGTACCTCAGGTGACAATTTTAGACACCTATCTGGAGCTCTGAGAGGTTTTAAAGGAGCATTTTTATCTACTCTGTCACACTGCTTTGTATATGTATCTGTTACTGTGTGTGTAATTGGTTCAGTCATCTTTCTGTTAGGAATATTACCAACTAGAGTAAAAAATAAAAGAAAAGAAGGAAAAGACATTAGATACCTTGCTAGAACTTTACAACTGGGATAACCAAGTTACCTGTACATATAAAAAAAGAGGGAGACAGATAGAGGTGCATGAATCTGGGGACAGATAGAGGTGCATGAAAGAATGAGAAAAAATAACCAGAATATCCTCCCATAATATATGTGTGTCCGTGTGTGTGTGTGTGTGTGTGTGTGTGTGTGTGTGTGTGTGTGTAAAGTTAAGTATTGTATAACTTTTTAAAATGTATGTGGAAGCTCTTAATTAATAGATTCATTTAAAAGCATTACCTAAATTGTAGTAGCTTTTTGTTCATCAGAAACGATTATAAAGAATCCACAAACTTTTGGAAACATAATCAAGGAGTCCTTGTATTCTAGTATATTTGAAATTTTGTTATTAGTTTTACAGTGTGTTAGTCCATGTGACTTACCAAAAAATATAGGACAAGAAACTCATAGAGGATGAAGTTGGAAGATTCGTGTACTAGCATTTACCTTATTTTCAAAAATAAGAGAAAAAAATTAATCAAGTTTCAATACTTTGGGGATTTCAAAAAGTGCCATTTAAAGGAGTAATATATTTTTTCACTTTTGTTGTTAAATACTTTAAAAACATTAAAGTTTATTGAATGGAAATGTAAAATTGCATTTCTAGCACTGATTTCTACAGTTCCAAGATTTAGATTTCCTAGTGAAGTTTCCAAACAATTTTTTTTTAAAGTTAGCAAATCAAAGTTGATTTTAAACTTTAAACTGGGTAAATGAGATTTTCTTAAAATTGTAGAACTGATGCAGAAAGGAGAAAGGAATCTCTTCAGTGACATCAAAGTAATAGTATATTTGAAAGGAAGATTAAAATGTAGTTGCACTATTGACAGACACCTCTTTTTTTTTTTTAAATAAGTTGCACTGAATATTTAAATATAGTTTTAAAAAAAGTTATACTTGTAAGAAATAACAGGACTCATATACCCTCATTAGGGTATAGGTATAGGATCAGATTTATCTGAAGCCTTAAAGAAAAGCAATGCAAAATTGACACAGTTTTAAATATATAATAATTTGAGCACAAAATGTATTCGACAGTAATTTGGAGGATGTGTGTATGTGTATGTGTGTGTGTTTCTATAATTCATAACATAGGTGTGTACTTATTGAGTAACTGTGTTTTTGCTGGTGCATATACTCCCTCTTCAGAAACATTATGGTAGTGCAATAGATAATGCATATGTTTTTAAGGTTTTGCTAGAAAATATGGATAACTGATAAGTATACATGAGAGCATAAACTTTCTTGACCATAGTCAAGCATAATGAGCACCTTACAATAAAGAAAATCTTTGCTATTTGTTTTTTTGTATGCCAATTATATTTTCAGTTTCAGCATTTGAGGGGATATTTCATTTTGGTAGCAAATTACTTGGATATGGGGAAAAAAAAAACTATTTGTCTCCAATTTATCCTAAAATTATCCCTATAATTGTTCTTGGTGTATTTAACCACATAATAAAAATAAGTGTTGCAACTCATAAATTAAAATATATCACAGACAACTTTTGCTATATATTGAATTTTATATATTGCTATTATAGAACTATTTTAGCAACATTCAAAACATCTCCCTACTTTGTCTTAAGCAACTTCTTTTTCCTAACTTCTTTCTAAATGTGCTTTCTGTACAATATTTGTAATAATAATATAATAGCTATCATTTTCCTATTGGCATATCAGATCAGTGTATCATTAGTTCCTCTGAAGAAACAGTTTGGGATAGGTAGTTAATTCTTAGTAGCACCATCTCCAAATCATGCCATTTGATTTTAGTAGTATCAAATTTGGTAATTTTAGGAGAACAAAAATGTTTTAGCAAAGGCTGGAACTAATATTCAAGAATTGTCTATAAATTATAAAATAGTTGCAAAAGTCTATAAAATAAACTTTAGAATTGAAAAATCTTCATTCTGGGATCACTGTCCAAGAAAAATTTAATAATGTAAAGTTTTTATCTTTAAATACATGGTTGAAAAATAAAAATGAAGTTGTTAAAGAATGTAGAAAAAACCTAAATTTGTTTTACTATAGAAAGTAGGATTTTAGAAAAAATTTTGACAGGTAGTTTTGATTTATGGAACACATTTAATTATTTATCCTGGAGAGTAAATGTAAGACAAAAACACCTTTCAATTATTGACCCTCATATCATGTAAAAAAAAAAAAAAGACACAAGTTCCATTGTTTATTGTAAAAGTAAAAATCTTAACCCCTTTATTTTCCTTAAGGAAAAAATGTTAGTTCTAAATGTAGTGACTTTATATGTGTTTTAAGTGTTTTCATGTGATTTTATTTTTAGAAACATACTCAATGTCTAGAACTTAAAAATAATTCCACTAATTGAAAGCTGGGTCCATGCCCTCATTCCACTCTTACCTTCCACAAAAAAAAAAAAAGAGGAAAGAAAGAATGAGAGAGAGAGAGAGAGAGAGAGAGAGAGAGAGAGAGAGAGAGAGAGAGAGAGAGAGAGAGAGAGAGAGAGAGAGAAAGGGAGAGAGAGAGAGAGAGAGAGAGAGAGAGAGAGAGAGAGAGAGAGAGAGAGAGAGAGAGAGAGAGAGAGAGAGAGAAAGGGAGAAAGGGAGAGAGAGAGAGAGAGAGAGAGAGAGAGAGAGAGAGAGAGAGAGAGAGAGAGAGAGAAAGGGAGAGAGAGAGAGAGAGAGAGAGAGAGAGAGAGAGAGAGAGAGAGAGAGAGAGAGAGAGAGAGAGAGAGAGAAAGGGAGAAAGGGAGAGAGAGAGAGAGAGAGAGAGAGAGAGAGAGAGAGAGAGAGAGAGAGAAGCAGCTAAGAATAATATTTCTTCAGGACAACAGTAGATAAAATCCCCAAACATATAAATCAATATATGTAATCACCTACCTCCTCCCACAAAAGTTTCCTTTTTTCTTTAATAAAAAAATTTTTTGGGGGGGCAGCTAGGTGGCGCAGTGGATGGAGCACCAGCCTTGAATTCAGGAGGACCCGAGTTCAAATATGGTCTCAGACACTTAACACTTCCTAGCTGTGTGACCCTGGGCAAGTCACTTAACCCCAGCCTCAAAAAAAATCAAAAAAAAAAAAAAAAAAAAAAAAAATTTGACAGTTTGGCCTTTGTTGCTTTAATAATAAACTGGGAGGAACTAAGATGGAAGAATCAATATTGGCAGTTCCTCTTATTCATTCATCCATTCATTGATTCATTTAGTAAATACTTTAATCCAGGTGTCAGTTTCTACTTTTAGTAACTAAAATTTAGTAACTAAGCACAGAAACATAATATTTTCAGTATTACTTTCTCTTGAAGGTGCCCTTATATGAATCCTGAAGCACATGCCACCTAAATTCATCCCATTTGAAATTGCAATATGATGTCACTGAAAACTAAATGCTGGAAGAAGACAAACTTTAAAGAACTTATTTTGTGGACCTTTCATCATTTGACAGAATTCTAGGGTTCACAGTAATGATGATAATAATTGTTTTACATACATTGTTTTACATTGTTTTACACTTTAAGATTTGAAAGGCATATGACATAAAGTAACTCATTTAATCTTCACAATATTATAAGGAAAGTGATATGAATGCACCCATTTTACAGATGAAGAGACTTGGGTTTAAGGACTTTAGTGGTATAGTGGATTACACAGTTTGGGAAACAGGCAGGATTCAAGGATAAGTATACCCTGATTTCAAGCCCAGAAGCTCTGGAAGACTAGCAGCTGTATCTGATACACATTTGTACATCTCCTGCCCTGAAACACCTGGCAGAGTTCATTGAACTTACTCATTATTACTAAACATTTGTTGAATTAATGCTGAAATGGATGAAAAATTGACTTTAATTCTGTATAAACCTGGGAGATCATTTCATCCAATCATCAGAAAAATAATATCACCTGCTTGTGTTGTGAGGATAAAATGAAATAAATATTTTAAAAAACCTTACAAATCTTAAAATATTCTACATATGCATTATTTTAATATCAAATTGTTCTTTTAACAAAGATATATAACTGCATATAAATATAATAAACAGGAACCTCACTACAGTTTGACTGATTATATCGCCTGGAATACCAGAAGACACTGAATATAATTCAATCTCACTTTTTAAATTATCCATTGCCATAGTTTCCCTATTATTCTTCTTCCTTTATCCCAATAAGAGAATTTTATCAATAACAATAATTGAAATTTCTATAGTACTTTAGGGATATCTAGATGGTGCAGTGCATAGAGTACTGGGCCTGGAGTTAAGAAGATTCTAATTCAAGTGAGCCTCCCACAAAAACTAGTCATGTGATTATGGGCAAGTTACTTAACCCTGTTTACCCTCAGTTCTTCATCTGTAAAATGAGCTGAAAAAGGCAATGGCAAACCACTATAATATTTCTTTCAAGAAAACCCCAAATGGGGTCAAGAAGGGTAGGACATGATAACTGAACAACACATAGGTTTTGCAAACCCTTTTCCTCAATAATAACTCTATGACTTAGGTAGTGAAATTATGATTATATCTCTTTTACAGATGAGAAAATTAAGGCTCATTAAAAGTCAACTAAAAGTAAACCTAGTTCAAAGATCAGCCTAAGTGCTCTGATTCCAAGACCACTGTAATTTTCTGCTACAACTTTTTTTTTTGCCTGTGTCTTGAATATCTCAGGATACTGTTCTTTGCTATTGCATAATGAAATATTTAGGACTGTTTTTGTTTTTTATTCAAATTAGGGAAGTCTAACATATAGGCTTATAGCATAGCAAAACCTGATTATCATAAATAGCCATTTAGTTGCAAAGCAGTTGGTTGTATATAGCCTGGACACTCCATAAATAATATGTGCTTTACTGTAAGTGACCTTTATATCCCCATTTCTTACAACATAAGTAATAGAACCAGATAATTAAACCTTTTGTTTCCAAATTTATGCACAGCTTTCCTATTTTGAAAGTGGAAATCATTCCAAGATGGAGGGTCTGTTATAATATAGTTCCTTTGGTGAATAATTTGTTTATTAGACATTGTATAATGTAAAGAACATTAGATTTGGGATCAAATTTTGCATTCTCGTCATACCAAATAGTTATATTTCTCAGTGGCAAATCTCTCTAACCCTGGCTTTCCTTATTTTGAAAATGGAGATACTAGATTTTGAGAAAAGTATTTTGTAAATATTTATTACATATTACATACATGTTAAGGTTTTTTTCCTGTTTTAAATTTCCTGTTTTAAAATTACATTGATGTTATTCTACAGGTATTCAGAAGTGGGTGCTACTG
Organism: Sminthopsis crassicaudata; assembly: GCF_048593235.1. Classification (NCBI taxonomy): domain Eukaryota; kingdom Metazoa; phylum Chordata; class Mammalia; order Dasyuromorphia; family Dasyuridae; genus Sminthopsis; species Sminthopsis crassicaudata. The sequence continues at coordinate 379,913,685 of NC_133617.1, read as the reverse complement.
AGTAATTGTAAAAATGTTCTCTTATAATTAGGCTCTCCTAGTTCAAGAAATGATAGATTGTGAAAGGGAAATTTCACTTCATGTTGTGTGGAATAATTATGTGTATTAGTACATCAGTTTGTTTTGGTTATAAATCAAAAGAAAAACTTAAAGATTTTCAGCATCATGTTCTATGGATTCCTAATACAGAACCATGGTAATTATGTTGGTATTTTAGGGAGATATAGAGATTAAGTTGGTTTTAACCTTTGCCCCAGAGTCTTCCTTTAATGATATGGCTAAATTCCCATAAGGAAACATATATTTTCATCAGTTGGCTCTGGAAATTTCTTGTACTTTTAAAATTATTTTGTTTTTGCAAGCACAAGTTTTTTAAGTCTTGCATTTTAAAACAGATTTGCATATAGCCATATTATTTGACTATATTTCCTTATGAAGAAATCTTTTTCTTGCCAAATGTAAGTCATAGAGTGACAGGTCGTAAAATTAAAATTGTTTGGTGTGGTTCCATTTTGGCCAATATATTCTCCACCATTCTTTCTCCTTTGAAGTGCCCCCTCTTTGGTCATTTTGCAATGAGAGAACCTTTCTTAGAGAAAGTGAAAAGTCTTAAGTTAGGTTAGACTTAGCCAGCCCTCATTTGTAGTCATTGCCACCTTGTGGATTACAAAGGATATTGGTTTTCATAAACTTCCATTTAATTTTGGCTCTTTTTTATTGCAAGTACACTCTGGCAATGGATTGTTAGTGTTCTTCACCAAAAGGATCCTCTAGTTTGTTCAGCAACACCTCATTTCTCCACTCACAGTTCATTTATGATTCTGATGAGAGTGTTTTTTCAGGAAACACACATTTCACTTTTTGACCTAGGAGCATCTGTTAGAATTTTTTTTAATACTACTTTGGCATTCTGAAAGTGTTAATGTCTTTCATATCTGTTTAATGCTATTTAGGGATATTTATGATCACCTCTTGGTTACTCAGGGTAAAGTGTGTCGCAATTTTTTTTAAACAGACAGGAAAGCATTCATATGAGGAAACAGATTGCTTTAAACATGTGCTTCCTGTGACAGTAAAAAGAACAAATTAGATTTAACACTGTGTAATGAATGCATAAATGTGTACATTTAAGCTTTTAAAAGCTTTATGTTCAGTTCTGGTCAAAACAAAAATTGAGTCACCTGTTAAAGTTAAGAATGCCTAGCTCCCTGGCAAGGCACATCTAGAGGCTACGTCAGGTTAGAATTAGCCTGTGTATGTTTAACAAAGAAATCCAGGTGCATTTTGGGATTTCCATGGCCATTTTTCCCGTTTGAGACTCAGGTTGGGAAAATTCATGCCAAAATCATCATCTTTAAGTATTGTTCTTAGTTATATTTAAAGGAAAATAATATATTTTGATAGTTCTGAATTAGGAAATAATTTTCTTAGCTCATTTTCTTATTATCTTATATGATGTGAAGATTAATGTGTGCCTTACATAGTTTAAATCCAATATGAATAGATATTTTTGGTTAGAAATTATTGTATTTGAGCATTCATTCTCCTTTGAAGAAGAGAGGGATCATCTCCATCTCTGCTTGAACTCTAATGATATTATTTTTTCTTGTTCTTTAAATATAAGCCTTTACAGATCACTCATATTCCTTGGTAAAGAGGTTGAGCAGGAATCTCTTAGAAGAACACACAATTTGGGGACATCTGACTCATATTACATACTGAGGTACTAATATCAAAACAGACTGCTTATCATTGCACCGTAGGGCAGGGCTTTTTTTGGCTGACAGGCACAAAGAGAAATGGGCACGCTGTATCCTGCTTGGCATCAAAATGGGTTAAGGGAAGCTGGGGGCAGAGAGTCAGACTGCGTGTGCAATCACAGCCCATGGTTAACTTCCTCTTTGTGTGATACTTGGCTTTAATGGAATTGATGACTTTTTTTTTTTTTTTTTTTAATATGGGGTGAGAGTTCAATGAACTGGGAAGTAGCTCTAGATTCTCTTTATTATTGTACTTTGTCATTGACTTGTTCTACATTTTTTGAAGTCACTGCAGCTGTTCCTTATAGTGATTTCCAAAGCTATGTACAAAGCATCTGTATTTCTCATTTTAAAAAGTAATCAAATTGGAAATTGAAAAACAAAAACATAATGCCTTTATGCAGCTAATAAAAATAAATAAAGGTAGCAAGTGATAGTTGCCCTCAGTGATACACTTAAAAGACACCAGAATATATTTTTTAATTGACATTGATCTGACACTTCCCAAAACAAATCAAAATAATTTTTTGGCTATGATAGAGCATCGGTACAGTGCTGAAAGAGCCAGTTTCATTTCAGAAGAAATTATAAATGTCAATTGACTGACTGGTTCTGTACTTTTTGTTGTCCTATTTGTTTCAATTCATAATTTTCTTTGAAGATTCATTTGGAAGAAAATACAGGATAATTTTTATCTTCCCTTAAGATTTTCCTCCTGTTTCTATATTTGCAGAGAGCAGTTCCCAGAGGCAAAAATGAGTGAGCTACCATCTTGAGGAGTGGATGATATGTTTAGTGAACACCAAATGCTGTGAAAGTTCTGATTGGAATTTTCAAGAGATTCCAATTGCTTTGGACTAGCTATTATTTCACACAAAGCCATAGCAGTTGGTGAAAGACCTCAAAAAGATGACCAACTTGTAACAATCTAAAAAATAGGCTAGAAGGATGAGGGATAGAATACCATTTGTTTGGTAATTAGGGTGCATCTCTTAAGAGTTCTAGAGAATTCTGATTAACCTTTCTGTTCCCACATTCTCACATGAAATTAGCACACCTTTTACATCATTATTTAGCATTTAAACAAATATTTTTGAACCTTCTTAGTGCAACAGGTTTTGAAAACACTAAAAGTATGCTGTAGGTTTCCAAAAAACTTCATTTTTCTTACATTTTAAATGTTCTGTTTGTGCAAAATTTCGAGAATCACCATAAGGGCTTCTTTGCATTTTTAATTTAGTAACTAACATATGAATAAATTTGCATATTAATTAGTTGCAGATTAAATCATGCATACATAATTGCCTCCTTACTGTGTTTAATGTTTGTCAAAATCTCCAGCCTGGTTTGATGGATGTCGTATGAAAGATTACAATTTGATGTACCCTTGGAAGTATTTACACCAATAATGCAGGATTCTTAATAGCAGAATTCTCTAGTTATATACAGTTACTAATAAACATGTAAGATAGGTGCATGTCCCTTTGACTGAATTTTTTTCTTTGCACCAAATCATTTACTATTCATAATCATTAATGCATCTCCTAATTATACAGCATATGTCTGTTAACCCTTTCATTGCAGATCTTCCAGTGGCAGGTTATTTTTTTAAGAAAATAGATTATATGACAATATTCTGAAATTTTGAATTATTTTACTGCCACTTGCTTCTTCCTTCATTTTCCATTAAATTTAATACACCTCTGTTCTACCATATTTTTTATCTTGCTGTAACTTTTGAAGCTATGTTTCTGTTTATAACCAAAGAAATAATCTGAGTGAATGTACTTCATACCTAATATTACTCTCCTTATTGACCACTGATACAAAAAAAAATCTCTGTTAAGATTAAACCAGTCTTTTTAAATTTCGAAAATATGAATATTCAGAGCCAAAGGAAGAAATATTATAGGACAGAAGACTTATAAAACAGATCTTGATAATACTCAGCTTTTAATTCATTCCATTGTGCTTGCATGGTGCAGTTAAAATATTTTCTTTTATGAAAAGCATATGATATTTTCTATTGGGAAGGGAGGCAACAGGATCTTAATTTAGTAGATTATGATTTTGATACATTTAACAACCAGAAATATTTAGATATTGAAAATCCGTGATTTGATAGGCTCAAGTAGGGCTTATTATTATGCCTTTAAGTGTTCTTTTTTCCTGTTGTCATTTCTTCAGTTCTATAAGTTTATTTTTATTTATGCAAAGACCAGACCTAGATCATGCCCCTTGTTTCCAACTGGCACTTTATTTTTATGCATAAATACACACACATGCATATACATATGTGTATTTTGAATGCACATACACACACATATATATCACTATTTTTATGTCTAAGCTGCTTATCACACTATTACCCTGCATTAATGAGCATTCCTACTGTACAAAGTTCTATCAAAAATGATGCTGTGAATGCCATTTTTAGTTTGAAGATTTATAGTATACAACATAAACATGTATACATATATATATATATATATATATATATATATATATATATATATATTATATTTCTGATCCAAGCCAGGCACAGGATATTGATCTTTTTAATTTCACTATAAATTCTTGTTCATTTGTTTTATGTATCCTGACCAGTGCTCAATATATTCCTGTTACTGAATATTTGATAGAAACCAATGGTAAGGGGGAAACTGAGGCACAGGTAAGTTATGCCTACTTTTAATATCAGGAGGAAGCAATGTTCTGTCTTGAATTGCTTTGAACTTCTATTTTACCAGTAAATCTTGCTTCCAAATTTGGAAATGTCTACTAAAGTCACATTTAGATTCTGCTTTTTTATAATTGTTTATTATGATGATTGATCAAATATAAAGATATTTAACAAGCAAATATTAAAGTGTACCAAAAACACCATCTAATTTTATTTAATTAGATTCTATATAATAAAATAATATATGATATAAAACTGATCTTATATCTCATGAAATGATTTTCTAATCATAGAAAAAGAGAATGAATTGTTTATTTATAATTTTAACACATCTTTTGTCAGTGTGTCAAGTGGCTTTAAATCACATAATAATGTGAAAATAAAATTTGAAGACAACCTACAAAGACAAGGAAAAGTTGGGCCAGAATACCATATTTATCTACCTCCATTGTGCCTAGGTAATTTGGGGCATATGGTATGTAAATGATGTTCAGAAACCCCTGCCAAACCTAGGCACGATGGGATAAATTAAGGACAGATTTTCCTTGGTGTAAGTCCCATGTCTGAGGCAAGCAATGTCTTTGCTTGGATATGTGTACTTTGCGCCTATCTATCAGTAAGAATCTCAGATACCATTCAGCTGGGTTCTAATGTCACTAAATATACATATATACATATACATATATATTGTCTAGCATCACTTTGAAGCATTTTTTTAAAAAATTAATCAGTATTGTTTAATATACTTGTTCAGTACCAACAAATTCTCATATGGAATACCCTGAAAAGCAATCAAATGAATTAAGTAAGAATTATTGAAATTAAACTATTCAAAATTAAATTTGTTTTAGAGGTCCTTTTTATAAGAGAAATTAATTGGCCTTGGGAGTACTTTAGAAATATATTGTTCAAAACAATCAATTTTCTCATAGCTAATATATACCTACATATATATATATATATATATGTATTTATATATACATATATATAATATATGCATATGCGTATATATGTTACATTTGAAAAATATTCCTTCACATGAACATAAAATAATTTGAAAAATAAATACATCAGATTTTTTTTATCACTGGTAGAACCAAAATAGCTCTATCATAATTGTTTTAAAAACTTGTTATTTTGAGTTATTGATGTTTTATGGTACATATGAGGAATTACTTGTAAAGAATTATTATTAATTTAAAGGCCATGTTTCCATTTACAGAAACATAAAAGCACATTTAGGGATTAGCATTTATTGCATTTAAAAATAGCCTGATGATGATGATAATTTTATTGTCTATAATTCAAGACAAATTTCTTATCTGTTAGTCAATCTTTTACCATAGTTTTTGTGCTTTATGTACACTATATTTTAAAGTGACACTCACTAGTAAGATTTGGAACTTAGAATGGGAAATTTTTGCAAAGTTTTTCTATATTGGTAATTCTAAATAGCATTCTTATTATGAAGTAATTATTAGAAACAATCATTAACTATCCTAAATGTTATTATCATTGTACTTAGGGAGCACTGTCAATAAATATATAAAAATTAGGATCAGGCTCAAATCTCATCCATTAGAACTTATCTTAGTTCAGAAAACTTGGATTAAATTATTTTTTAAAACAATCTGCACAAGTCAATATCAAGTAAGCTATCTGCAAATGCAATTAGTCATTATTTCAATGAAATTACCATGCCTCATCCCTTTATTAAATCTGAATGAATAAGACATGAGAGGGTATCATCAAACCAAAAAAAGATTTTTTTGCCACTTGTTCATATAAACTTGGGTGAAGTTCTGAATTGTTTATTCTATGTGTATCCCTTGGCCAGAGGTTTCAGTGACAGTATTTTTCACAGCTATGCTCCAAACCTGACATGATGTAATAAAAACAGTATTTAATGAAAAATACAGCTCAGTCTGTATTTCAGCTTTTGTGGGAAGTTGAAGCCTTGAATAAAGGTTGAGAGGTGGCCGGGATCAGGAGGAAGATAAGCATGCATTAAATTGCAGAGGGTATAGATTTAAGATATTACACAATAGGTGGGGTATGGAAATACTTTACTTGTATTATAGAAAAACTAAAAAATAGCCACTATATATATGTAGTATTGTGTCCCCTAAGATTTTGGATTTAAATTTCAGTCACTAGGCTACGTTGAAAATTAAACACCTGCAATTTTCAAGGAAATTAAAGTGTATTTAAGAATAGATAGATAACTGAGTTTTTTTTTCTTTTTTATAAGTGCCCTTTACAATAAAGATAATGATACTCTATTAAAATTATCCATTTCAATGATCTATCTTTGATTTAAAATGACTTAGCAGTTCTGTTTTGTTTTCTTTGAGAGAGAGATGAATTTGCATCCCCACAGACAGTTCTGTATATCAAATTTCAGAGCCTTGCAATTTTTATTATAAATATCTGAAAATTAGGATTTGAAATGGCAACCTTGACAAATCCTTAACCACTGTAGTAGTACCAGGTATCTCTGTGATAATGATAACAAAATAAATTAGAAAAAAACTTTACAAATTAAGCCAACATATAAATTGATGGCTTATATGCATTTATATATCTAGTCCTTTCCAGGTAAATGTGACTAGCAGCCAAGATTCTGACTCAATCCAGAGTATGATGACTTTAGTCATTTCCCCTCTGTGCTAAAAAGTTTAGTTTTTCCTAGAATTGTATTTATCAAAGGCTTTTTAGTATAGGTATTAAGGACTGTACTTTTAGCTTTAGGATTCTAATATATCTGGATTCATTTCAGATTCTAGCCTTCCCCCTCCCAAATGGACAATCGTGATGAGAAATAGAAGTAATTTACAATATTTAAAGTTTATAAATATATATAAATATAAATATATATATATAAAGTTTATATATATATATATATATATATATATATATATATATATAATACAATACCATTACACACATATACATTCTCTTTGCTGTATTAAAATGAACCTGTCATTTAAGGCACATGTACCAATATAAAAATTCATTTATGAGTGTTTTCTATATTCTTGTAAACATCTATAAAGTGAAAGCTGGAAGAAATCTTAATAGTCGTCCAGCTTAGCCTTTTCATTTTACAGTTGAGGAAACAGATCCAGAGATGTAAAATGATACTTAGCAAGTAGCAAGGGTGGGATTTTAACTCAGATCTCTGAGATCAGAGTCAACATTCTTTCTCACTTTATCATGCTGCCTCTATAATTCCTCTTAATTAGTAAACACATTTTAAAAACTGGAACGTCATACATAATTTCTCAATGACCATAATAATCATAGACACTATGATAATACAATCAGTGGGTTTTTAAAAATTGCTATTAAGTGGATCTTAAATGTTACAAAGTTAGCTTCTTGAAACAAATAATAGGTTACTTTCTTTTATATCAAAAATAACAAAGTAATCTATATGGAAAAGTTTTAGAAAAAAATTGTAGAAAGCATAATTTTATTTCCTGCCTAATTTCAAAGAATTTCTATAAGATCACAGGAGAACGCTGTCTTTCTGCCCATTAATATTGCTTCTAGTCAGTTAAAAAATACAGTGTAGAATTATCAATCATTGAAATATAGAGGAAACCAAACAGGCTTATATGCATTTAGATATGAAGCAGGTTGCCACATCATAGATGACTACATATGTGTAAAGTAGAGCAGATGTGGAGTAGGGGATAGAGAGCTGACCTCTAATCCAGGAAAATCTGGATTCAGCTCCAGGCTAAGATACCTAGTGGTTTTATGGGCAAGCCTTGTAACCTCTCAGTGTTTTGGGCAATTCTTTGATAACAGAAAAAGGGTTGGGCTTCATTAGTAGAAGACATTTCCTTACAAAAAAATTTTCCAGACTAGTGAAATAACAAGACCCTGGTACCTAGCTTTAGAGTAAAAACACATGTTCTATCATCTAAAAGAATCATAGGTCAGAATGAGAATCACCTAATCTTGATTGGAGAAGTAAGCAAACATCTGCACACACACACACACACACACACACACACACACACACACACACACACACACACTCTTACTCTCTGCAAAAATGAAGCACATGATTTTGGGAAGATCAAGGAACCAACATTTATAATCAAGCTTCTTCTCTGTACCAGGCACTTTGCAAAGGGCTGGGATTACAAAGAGTAGCATGAAATAGTCCCTGTGTTCCACGGGTTTCTGTTCCAATGATAAAGACAATATATCTAAGTATATAGAGGAGATATGTAAAGGAAATAAAAACAAACATGAATTAGATAAATATGAGGTAACATTTGGAAGGATCAGGAAAGGTTTTATCTAGAAGGTGCTGCTATAGGGAAGTCTTGAAGAAAGAAAGGGATTCTCTGAAGCAGAGATGACAAGGGAGTACATTTTATTAAGGAAGCTATCTGTCCAAGGGCATAGGAATGAGAAGTAGATTGTCTGTATTGGCAACAGGTAATAATATATTAACTAGGGAGGCAATTTTCTAAGTACAGAGAAGATGGCTTTGAAGGTTCCTCAATTTTATAATGGAAATAATGATGAAACTTCTCTCATAAGGTAGCTATGAGAATCAAATGAAAGAATATTTGTTAAGAATTTAGTGCTGTACCTTTATTGTAGTCACTATGTAAAAGGTAGGTGGTGGTGGTGGTGGTAGAAGTTGTAGTAATAGTAATAGTAGTAGCAGTAGTAGAGGTAGTAGTAGTAGGAGCAGCAGCAGAAGTAGTAGTTAGTATTCGTGTATATTACATTAGACTTGGAGTTTTGTTGGCTTTGTGTAAACAGTTATGTCATATCCCCTCAGTTATTAGGGAAAAACAATTGGAAATTTTCAGAACAAAAAAGAATTTAAAGTAGATGAAAAAAAGACTGCATCTGTAATCAAGAAACCTCAGTTCAAAACCTGGCTTTGCTACTTGTTATCTATATGATACTGACCACAGCTCTCAAAGAATAAGATCCCCTCATGTTCTATATGTCAGATCTAATGGTCTTATAAATTACAAGAAACTATACTGATAATCCTTGAAAAGTACCACCAGGTGAATGACACTCTTTACCAGTCTAGAAAATGGCTACAGGAATTAGCAAGAAAAGCCATTATTGCTTTTTTGAAATCTAAACATCTAAAAATCTAAATCATATATTTATTTATAGATATTTTCCAAAAAGTTGAATTTTTGAGCTCAGGAAGAATTTAATAATTTTAGACTTAATTCTCAATTTAAGCACATGTCAGTTTTCTTGTAGTGACTGCCACTGTACACGTACATTTCCTAGCTTAAATCATCATTTAAGTCTGAAAAGGAAGGGAAAGCACTTTCTCCTTTCTTTCCCTTCTTCCTTTAGCAAAAAATTTTAATTGTATATCTGAGTTTTAGGTGCTATGCATGATATAAAAAATTATGAAATGTGATCTTCAGTCTTGATTTCCCAATTCATTTGAGGGGGAGTGTAATGTGATACAAACAGAAAACTGTAGTATACATATATTATATAATAAGGGGATTCAAGGACCTCAAAAGATGCAAAGGCTGAGGAGGCTTTCAAGGAAGAAATGGCACTTATTTGGGGCTTTAAATTATAGATAGGAAATCAACAGGTGGAAGAAAGACATTTTAGGTATGGAGTTCAGTTTCTTTTCTATAATTAAGACATACATATAAGAAAAATTAGTGAAAGTATAAGGTACTAAAAACCTCCCCACTGTTATATATTAGCTCCTCTAGCATGGAAGTGACAATTGTTAAATTCTAATGGCTTCCATATTAACTTGGTAGTTATAAATGCCCACTGAAAAAACTGTGCCAAATGCCACCCTAATCCAGGTATTTGGGCTTTTTTTCCTCTTATCCACCTCAGAAATAATTTATCTGGACCTCCCAAGGCCATTCCCAAGGGATTCTAAGCCATTCAGCTATGAACTCCCTGTCAACATTCATCTTCACCACATCCATCTCCTGCCAAGCTGGGTACACACACACACACACACACACACACACAGAGGGAGAGAGAGAGAAAGAGACAGAGACCTTAAGCTGAGAATAGTAATCAAAACAATGGTACCATTGCTTTTGTCATGGCTGTGGTAATAGACTACCCTATTATTCCATACTTCATCACACACACACACACACACACACACACACACACACACACACACACACACTTCCACTCTCTAAATGTATTGTCTCTTCCAATGGAATGTAAGCTCTCTGATGGCAAGGGTCTTGCTTATTATATATTTATATATACACTGCTTAGCACAATACTTAGTGATCTAAGTGCTTAACAAATGCCTTTTCTTCCCTTTATTAATATATTAATAGACCATTGCAATATTTGTTAGGTTTTTTCTAATTGGTTATTTGTGAGATAATCCAAAAATTTAGATTCTTACTTATTTGTCCTCATTATAGTCACAACAGCATAGACCTCTTAAAGCCATCCCAACTTCCTTGGTTTATATGTGAGGAAACCGAGGCACAAAGAATTACACAAATTTCCTGCCTGATGACACATGTTTGACACAGCCAAAATGAATTTGGGGTTCCTATATTTTTTCAACTATACTATACCATGCTATTTCTTTAATTAAATTCCACATTGTAATCTGATTTTGTTTTGGCCATAGTATCTTAGCCACTGTGTAGTGACTCAAGAAAACCACAAACACGACTTAGATGAATTAGAAACTAGAAAGATTGATATAGCAAAATGGGAATGATGTTTGGAGAGTCCTCATTTAAAGACAATTTCTCAATTGTCTTCATTCTCGTAGAGTTGAAGATTTGCTCTCAGATGAGATGGGTAACTATGGGCTTTATTTGAAAGTTTAGGAAAAAGCTCCCTTAGTGACTGGGGAAGGAGTCTTCTACCCTTTCCCTCTAAGTTTCTCTTCTGTAATCTTCTTCCCTTTGGCTAACTTCTTTTCTTTCTCTTTTGCTCTCCCCCTTCCCTCCTTCTGCACCAATCCAAGACTTCTGTCTTCAAAGAATTTAATTCCATGGCCCTCTTTAATTTTTCTGTCAGGACCAATGAGAACCATTGGGATTTTAGCTGTCATTAATAAAATTAATAATAATAGCTAACATTTGTAATGCACTTATTATGTGCCAAGCACTATACTATCATATCATTTGATCCTCCCAACAACCCAGAGAGGTAAGGAACTATTATTATCCCCATTTTACAGACAAGAGAACTGAAGCAAATAGAGGTTAATTGACTCATCCAGGGTCATACAGCTAGTAAAATCTAAGGCTATCTACTAAATCACATAGAAAACCAGAAGATATAGAAATATGAGTTTAAGTAATTTAGTCTAGAACTTACCTAGATGTACCAGGTAAACCCTTTTCCTCATGGATGTATTAAAATGGACACTATAGTTGCCAATTTAGGATTTCCCTGTCGTGGAAAGAACAGGTTTGGGATAAAACAAAACCCATATTAGGTTATTATAAAGAAAAACTATAATTGGAGTTTTCAGCTAAAATTGGGAGAGAGAGATGAGGCAGGGGTATGGTGTGGTTTTTATGATATATCTGTGAAGTGATGATGATGATGATGATGATGATGATGATGATGATGATGATGATGATGATTGTTTATTTTTGCTTTAAAAGAGGAAGTTCAGTATCATGGAAAGAATACCATATCTGGAGAAATAGTATTTGCTTCCAAAGCTTCCTCTGAAACCTACTTCTTCGTATGATCTTAGTGAGTTACTTATTCTACCTGGGTCTATTTCCTTCTCTATAAAATGACAGGATGTAAATCAGTATCTTGTGGATAAAAGGATACCTATGGAATCAGAAAAACAAAATTAAATCATACTTTTGAAAAAGACTAGTTATGTGACTCTAAGTAAGTCTTAATCTCAGTGCTCCAGACAAGACTATAAAAGTATAAATTGCAGAATAAGTGTAAATACAAACTAATAGAAGTTATTTCCTGCGCTAATGAAATCATAAATTTAATCCAAAAGGAAAAAAATAAAGAAGGAACAAGTTAGATTAATACCTGAGGGATGATAATCCTTTCCTACCTGTAACCCTATAAAAACCAAAATATCAGTATCTGCAGATGTTATTCCCCCATAGCTCTACCCTGGGCCCTCTTCTCTTTTTTTTTCATTCTACTCTATTTTGCTTGGTGATAATATCATAAATTTAATTATAATTGCTGTGCATAAGATTCCCAGATCCATTTGTCTAACCTTAACTTCTAACCTCTCTCATGTTATCCAGTCTCTCATCTCCAATTTTATATTTTCCATTTCTTACTGGAAGTTTTGCAGGCATTTTAAACTTTAGTTGTCCAAAACTGCCCTCATTGTCTTTCCCCAAAACCTTTAAAACTCCTCTTTCAAATGCCCCTGTAATTGATTAGGGTATCATACTATCTTTCCAATGACTCAGGTTCACAATTTAAGTATCATCCCCATTTTTCACTTCCCTCCCACATATCTAGTTTGTCAATTCCTGTCAATTCTATCTTTGCATCTCTCCCATATTTTCTCTCTTCTTTCCTGATAGTGCTGCCCCTTGGTCCCACCCCTCATTACCTCACACCTGAATTATTGCAGTAGTCTAGTTGACCTCCTTGCCTCTCCTCCGTCTAAACTATCAGTCAATTATCAAAGTGATATTCCTAAAGTGGGGCTCTGACCATTTAATTCCCCATTCCAAGCTTTGAAGGCTCCTTGTTTGATTCTAGGTTCAAATATTAAATCTTGTTTGTCTTTGAAAGCCCTTCAAAATCTTATTCCTTTCTGCCTTTCCAATTTTCTTATTTTTTACCCGCTCCATATACCCTAATCTAGTGTCTCTAGCACCCTAATACACTCTCCTCATCTGACTCTACATTTTCACCTGCTCTAGACCGTGCCTGGAATTTTCTCCCTCCTAATTTACACTTCTGGTTCTCTTGGCTTTCTTCAGATTTCAGCTAAAATAGCACCTTTTGTAAGAAGCCTTTTTTATTCCTTCTTAATGTTAGGCTCTTAGCTCTGAGACTATTTTCCATGTAACTCCTAAACATCTGGTGTATATATAATTGTTTGCATTTTGAATGCATCCATGAAATTGTGAGCTCCTTGAGGGCAATGACATTTTTTGCCTTTTATTGTATTTATAGAGTTTAGCACAGTGCCTGGCATATAGTAAGTGTTTAATAATTGCTTGTTGATTTGACTTAGCACTTTTTTTTTACAGTGGAAATGTAATACTTTTCTCAAACTCTTCGAGTACATGGTGTACAGACCCTGTAAGCAGATGTCAGAAAAAAATACCATTTTCTATAAGCAGAGGAAATCCCTACTTTGCTTGACTTCCCCATACAAATTAGTGAACAAAGAAGAAAACTGACCTTTTCCAGGTTTCAGCTCATTTTAAGATAGATGTCAGATGTATATGTTTATTTAGAATGCTTTTGTCATTTTTCTCAGGATAAAAGTTTGGAAAAGTAAAATCTGTTGTCAAAAAAGGTTGGTAATGATTCTCATGCCTTTAACTTCTTACTAATCTAATCCAGCAGTAAAGAATAGTACCAATTAATCACTTTACTAAGATTTTAAAATGAATTTCTGTCCATGCAGAAATGAATAGAAGTCACAAAGATCAGTGATGCCATTTGATTTTTAATAATTTTTGTCACTGCCCACCCAAGCTATATTCAGATGGCCTAGAAAGGAAATTTTTAAGTTTTATTAGTATTTACCCAAATAATCCATTCTACTTTTGTGCTGTTAGCACAGTGAAAACATATGAATGTATTTCAGTCTTATTTTGTAAATGTGCACAATATTCTTTATTTGGATGGTGGACATCTGAGGTTATTTTGAGGATCCTCATTTAAATTCATGGTTTGATTTACTATAACCAATAATTCATTTAAATAAATGCTGATTTGATAGATTTTATATTCCACCTCACCTAATGCTTCTTTGTTGTCCAAATTATTATAAAATTATATGACACTTGCAGAGAATCTTAAGATTCAGAATGGAAAGGAACTTTAGATATCTTTAATTATTTTGTTTTTTTACGAGATAGAAAATTGAATTGACTTGCCCAGAATTTGTCTTACAAATAAATAGTTAAGCTGTTGATGAAATCCAGTTTTTCTGACTCCAAATTAAACTATACTATATTTTTTCAATGTGTTCATTATTAAAAGCATTGATGTTTAAATAGTTAACAAAACCTTAAAAAATCTACCTTAGAACATAAGCAAATTTCATATTTTAAAGAAAACACTTTAATGATGAGGTGAGGATATTTTTATTTGGCCTGATTATTAGTTAATGCATAGATAGATCCATTTTTATTAACACAATTTATTTTTGTGCTTCTCCTGCATCCCGATGTTATGACAATTATCCCTTCTCCCCCATGTACCTTCTGGAGTGAGACCTTGCTGAGGTATAATAATTAGAGGTCCCCAAAAAGGGAAATTTCCCTCCCTCTTCCAGAAACACACACACACACACACACACACACACACACACACACACACACACACACACACACACCTGGGACTTCCCCTTGACCTTACTAAAGTTCATTTTGTACTACATCTCAGGGCAAAATGTGTCTTCTCCATTCTGGAGGAGGAAAATATTGCCTCATGCTTCCACTTGGCTCAGGTGAATGTAGTAAATGCATACCTCCCTTTATCTAGGGAAGTGCCATAATTTGAGTCAGCTTCCTCTGTCTCTGTTGTTATTTTGTCCAGCAAGTGAGATACCACTTCAGTGTCTCAGAATAGAAACAGTTTGTTTTTGTTCTGAACTCTTGGCCTGGCTGAGTATAACATGCCCCCAGTTATACTAGGTCAGGATGAAGATTTTTTTTCAAGAACATTCCATGCATCCCAGGGGCATGGAAGTGGAGATTGTTTTCCAGGCTCTTGGAGTTGAGGTGAAAGGGAAATTAAATAAGATTTCTTTTTATCTCTTGAAAATGCAGTTTTATTACATATCTTTTTATCATTTATTTTTAGGAATATGATAGAATATCACTTTAACAGGTATAAGTCTTACTGCATGAAAGTGGGGAAGAAGAGCTTGCTCTATGATTAATGATTAGAAAATTTCTTGTGTGCTTTGGTACTCCACCTACTCTGAACATTCATTTTCTTTGTCAGACTGCAATTGTCTCTTAGTAATGCTTCATATTACAGTAGCCCACTGTTAACTTGAGATATATATTTGGGCTCCACTAAGACATAGCACCATGTCAGTCTATCTTGTAGAATATTATCTAGAAGATGATCAATTGATCATCTATTAATATGGTATCTTTTGAATTCTGTCCATAAAAACAAGACATATGGAACAAGCTATGAAAAAGAAATTTAACTAATTAAGACCTAATTGTAAGAGTCTTGATGATACTTCCTCATCATGCTTCCAGATCCCAACTGAAAGTGAGTTTTCTTTACTCGAAATTTATTAAAGCATTTATTCTGTATCTTTTGCTATTCAGTTTCAGTGAAAATACTGTGCTTTGATCCATATTCAATTGCCATAGTTCTCTCTTTGGATACAAGTAACATTTTCATTCCAAGTCTATTGGAATTGTTTTGAATCATCTCATTGTTGAGAAGAGTCAAGTTCATCACAGTTGATCATCTTGCAATCTTGTTTCTACTATGTACAATGCTCTCCTGGTTCTGAAAAGCTCATAATTCAACAAGAAAACAACATGCAAAAAAAGAATCTAAAAAAAAAAAGAATGGAAGGTAATTTCAGAGGCAAAGGACTAGCAGTGGAGAAAGGAAAGAATAGAAGAGTCCGGGGTGCTAGGTGGCATAATGGATAGAGCACCAGCCTTGAATTCAGGAGGACCCGAGTTCAAATTTGATCTCAGACACTTCCTAGCTGTGTGACCCTGGACAAGTCACTTACCCCCAGCCTCAGGGGGAAAAAAAAAAAAAAGAATAGAAGAGTCCTCCTCCATAAAATGGCATTTGAGCAGACTCTTGGAGGAAGCCAGGAAGCAAAGGTCAAGAGAGCAAGCATTTCAGGGATGAGGAATAGCTAGTGAGAAGGCACAGAGTTAGGAGATGCATTATTTGAGGTACAACAAGAGTTAGTATCATGGAATCTTGATTAATATGTGCAGAGGAAGAAAACATAAAAAAGATTAGAGAGGAAGAAAAAAAAAGCCAGGTTATGTCTTTAAAAGCCAATGGAGGATTTTATATTTGGTCTGAAAAGTAATTGAGAGCCCCTGCTGTTTATTGAGGAGAATAATGACAAAGTCAGATTTGAATTTTAGGAAGGTCATTTTTATAACTGAGAGAGGGATGGATTGAAATAGGGGGAGAATTGAGCCAAGAACATTAGTTGTAAAACTTTCTGCAGTTGCTGGGGCATGAGGTGATAAGGGGTTATTGGCTACTATTTTCTTATATATGACAAAGGAATCTATACAGCTGGGCATTTTAATATTTTTAATATGAATGTTTATAAGTATTGTTACATATGCAATGCAATACAACACAACACAGTGAATAATACACTCTAGTTTTGTTTATCAAGTGCCAGTTACATACTGGGAACCCTCCTAGAAACTGAGGGTATGAAGACAAAAAAAAAAAAAAATTCAAAAAGGAAGTCCCTGTCCTCAACTCTCAAGAATTGAATCCTCTACTGTGTAATACAGAATATATACTGGTGAATAAATAAGGAGAGGTAGTCAAGAGTGTTAGCAATCATAGGACTAGAGAAAGCAGAATGGGAGTAGCTTCATAGCGAAGGTGCCATCTGAGATTAACCTTCAAGGAAAAATAAGAATTGAAATTGTAAGATAAAATGTAAAAAATGTTGAGGAGGGTAGATTGATATTAGGAAGATAAAGGGGAGTGAAAACTCAAGGACTTAAGTAGACCAGAAAAGAGTTTGGTTTTAGAGTCAGCTGACCCTAATATAAGTCTACACTCTGACATTAAATAGTTTTATGAACAGGAACAAGTTATTTAATTTTACTGAGCTTCATTTTTCCTACCTTTGAAACTAATAATAATATGGCATTTCCTACTTCATAGTTTGTTATGAGGAAATATAAATCTTTATAAATCTTAAAACATTATATAATTGTGTTGTGTGACAATTATGATATAAGATATAATAACAGTTATAATTGTTAATGAGTGTGTTTCCCCATTATCTTCATCCCTCATGTAACACAGAGTCACTTTCTTTTCCCCTATAATTAATATTTTTATTGTTGTTCAGTCATTTCAGGCTTCATGACCCCATTTAGGGTTTTCTTGGCAAAGATAATGGAGTAGTTTGCCGTTTCCTTCTCTAGCTTTTTGTACATATGAGAAAACCAAGGCAAAGAGGGTAAAGTGATTTGCCCAAGATCACACAGCTTGTAGGTGTTTGAGTCTGAATTTGAATTCATGAACATGAGTCTTCCTGATTCTAGATTTAGAGATCTATTTGTTGTGCTACCTAGCAAGCCTATAATTAAGTTGTAATATAAATTGTAGTTCTTCCCTATTACAAATTTTATCCCAGAGTAATGTCCTGTACCTTACACATGAAGCAACAAAGTAATGCATGACTATCAAAAAAGGCCCTTGTTTGGGGATTATATATTCAGAATATGTCCTTATATGATAGTCTAAGCATTTGCCTTTTAAGATATTATTATGAATTGTCATAATTTTACAATTGTCAGTAACTATATAAACATGAATCTTAGAATCTGTGACAATGTTCAACAAAGAGACTAATTGTTCAGTGGTGTCCATACATTTCCCATGTTAAGCTAAAAGGCTACTTAAGTTTTACTATCTTTACATTGCTGTGGTTTTGTGATTCTTTTATATCTTCAATGTTATAATTGAACCTTTTGCATATGATTTGCTTAATTGGGCCATTTCCTTTAAAGAAACAAGAGACAGAGACAGAGAGAGTTTTATGCAGATCTGTGATTGAGAATTCTATCAGTGGAAACTCCATCCCATTGACATAGAACCTCAACTCATCTGGAACTTAGAATTTTAGAGAGTTTGGAGCCAGTTCAAAGTGATTGGATAATTGATTCCTTCAGAGATTGAGTGATTTACATTTGAGTTACACAACTGATAGGAAAGAGAGACAGGATTTGAATACAAGTCTTACTTATTCCAAAGACCATTCTTCTATGACACTATGCAATTAACAGTAAATGCCTTACTTAATAGTAAATGCCATTATATAGGTATGAGTATTTGTTGAACATTCATTGTAATGTATATGACATAAATCTCTACGTGCAAACTGACTCGTGAATTTTGTGAATTTATGAATTAAATTTTATGAATTAAATTTCTGGAACTGATAGATAGTGACTCCTACTGGGATAATGCAAAAAACTATGGGCTTAACTTTTGAGCAGCATTCATTAATAACAGCTTTCTGGATCAACTAAATGTGGTATAGAATATCTGCCTTTGCCTGGCTCAGTGGAAATCCCTTAAGTGGTTATATTATGTCTCAATGCAAAATTGAAAATATTGCATGTGGAGATTAAAACATCAACAAAAACTAGTTGTTATTGGTTTTTTTAATGTTTCTTTTCAGATCATTCTATATGTATTTTGAGAGGTTTCTTCTTCTTACCAGAAGACTTGTGATAGACCAAAGACTATTGGGTAGAAAATTGTTTCCCAGTATAGAATGCATGGTTCATATATTTTTCTGATCTAGGCATACTTAGCACATGGCAACTGATGCTTTGAAATTAAGTGGTACTTATTTGGAAAATATTCATTTAGATACATTTTAAACAAAATTTTTTTTGGCAATTCTCATTTACATAAGGCTATGGCAATCAGTTCTATATGGCTACCATAATAAATTGCAGTCATTGGTTTTGACCTTCATATTGAAAGACTTCTTGGAGAGCTATGTTTCTTTGTATAAATTAGCTATCTTTGATCTTCTAAAAACTTACAATTTCTTTGGACTATCTCTTCAATCAAGATTTAGAATCAGTTTAATAGTACTTGAAAAATTATGCCTTCAGTTTTTAAATGAACATTTTTTGTTGTTATCCAGTTGTCATGTCCAACTCTTTGTAACTTCATGGACAGTACAGTCCATGGGGTGTTCTTAGCAAAAATATTGGAGTAGTTTGTCATTTCTCTCTCCCATGCTTTAAGGTAAAAGAGATTAAGTGAACTGGTTAGAGTTATACCTCTATTAAGTGTCTAAATTCACATTTGAACCCAGGTCTTCTTGATTCAAGGCCTAGCCCTTTATCCACTGAGCCACCTAGCTTCCAAACATTTTATTACATACAAGATTGTTGTTTCCTAATTGTTTTGTGTCAATACATTAAATTGTCTGTCTTTTCTATCTACAATGTAACTCTGTATTTAATTTTTTTCCTTATTTTTTCTATATAAATCATTTCCATTAAACTAGTTCATAAACTTTCTCAGGATACAAATTGGTTTTATATTTTTTTCTGTTGCTTGAAATAACACAAATGCGTTAAGTGAATAAATCCTAAAATGATTCCCTTTTTATGATAGAACTTCAACATTACATGATTCATTCATTTATGCAACAAATATTTATTGAAAATAACCTTCATATTATAATTTGTGGAAAAAGTTATGGTTACTCCCAAAGAGACATACAAAATAGTGACTTCATAATTCTACCCTAAACCTAAGAAGCAAGAGTAGATGATAAGGGATCCTAACTCTTCATTTTGATTGTTGGATTCTATAAGGAAAATCCAAGATACTATATAGCTTAGAAGAAGAAAGAATAATGTGGACATTTTTTAAAGTAAATAATTTCATGGAAAAAAAATTTGAATCCATTATTAAAACATTAATTTCTATATAGAGAACTGTATACCACCACAAACTATGACATCTTTAACTTCTATACATTTGTAAGTAAATTTCAGGGAGTAATTGATTAATTTTTGTTGTGGTTGTCATTCTTTTTCACTTTAGTCATACAAGTAACTACTGTATGTGTGTATGTGTGTGTGTGTGCGCGCGGGTGAGCAAACAAGTATACACGAATATATACACATATAATGACTTTTCTTATTATTGTTAACATGTGAGAAGCAACATGGTATATTAGATAAAAAACTAGCCTTGGAGCCAGAAAATTGTACACAGACCCACTATGGGCAAAACACTTAACTTCTCACTATTTTCAGGCCACTCTCTGAAAGAATACAAGTCAGAGATGAGTTAATGGTCTCCATCCTGTGGAGGAATTTTCCATATTGGGATTTTTTAAACTGTCTAAATCACTGGTACAAAACAAAATGTTTATTCACATTCTCAATCTCTCTCTCTCTCTCTCTCTCTCTCTCTCTCTCTCTCTCTCTCTCTCTCTCTCTCTCTGTCTGTCTGTCTTTATCTCTCTCTGTCTCTGTCTCTCTTCTCTGTGTCTGTCTGTCTGTCTCTCTCTCCACACACACACACACACACACACACACACACACACACACACACACTTCATACATGCTTAACCTCCCATGAAATATATTTCTTGCATCCTCAAAATTTCAGTCTATAGGCAGAGAAAGTGAGCTTAAGAAGAAACCTTACCTTGAATTTAAAGGTAGATATGTACTCCAAGGTCAGAAATGTAAAAATGAAATATAACTGATCTATAGCAAATTTCCTTTTTTCATTGATTGGAATTCAAGGATTAGCTTTCAGAATTCTATGTCTCTGTTAATTACTGTACTTTATTACTAACGCACATGAAACACCTATTCTTTTCCATATATTCATTAAAACTCAATCTTAATGATTCTGTCTGAAAAGTTGTATGATTTTCCTTTCTCTAAATGATTTTGTAGATTTTTAAAAATTCATTACACCTTATCAGATTAGAATATGTATTTGAATATGAATTTGCCAATCACATACTCAAGAAATAATTTTATAAGTTTATAAATCTCTAGTTTAATTTAAAATGCTAGTTAAAAAACTAATATAAAAGATTTAAATATTTATAATACATTCTATAAAATAATGTAA